>NC_045542.1:3306918-3528778 GCF_009769535.1 Thamnophis elegans
TCATTCAAACTTCATTTATTCTTCTACAGTTTGATGGATTTGAAATAGCCCCTGCCCCTATTGGCAGGTACAACTTGTTGATGTCACTTTGTGGATGTAAAGCGTGGTACATATTCAAAAGTTTGCGTGTTTTCTGGTCCAGGTTTTCCAGTTCAGCCAGAGTCCAGTTGATGATTCCAGCTGAGTAGTGTATCACTGGAACTGCCCATGTATTAATGGCATTAATTATGTTTCCAGCATTCAACTTTGATTTTAATATTTTGCGGATGTATTCCTTTTGCATTCCAAGAGCCAAGGTGGCGCAGTGGTTAAATGCAGCACTGCAGGCTACTGCGAGATCAGCAGGTCAGCGGTTCAAATCTCACCGGCTCAGGGTTGACTCAGCCTTCCATCCTTCCGAGGTGGGTAAAATGAGGACCCAGATTGTTGGGGGCAATATGCTGACTCTCTGTAAACCACTTAGAGAGGCCTGAAAGGCCTATGAAGCGGTATATAAGTCTACTGCTATTGCTATTGCTATTTTGCGTTGACTCTTCGACTTTTCCATTCAAGATGTTATCTGCTTCCAATATGCCAAGGTACTTGTAACCATCACCCTTTGCTAATGCTTTCACTATATTTCTATTTCCTGGTTCTATTCCTTCTGATTTTTCCATTTTTCCTCACCACATGGATAATATAATACATTTTTCAAGCACAAAGTTCATTTGGTGTCACTGCTGAACAGTTGAACTGGTTGAGTATTGATTTAAGTTCAGTGAGGCTTTTTGCATACATTTTAAGTCATCCATGTATAGTAGATGGTTTATCTTGCCATGTTGGCTCGAGATTTGGTATCCCAGTTTTGTGTTTCATAGGATTATTGTCAGTGGAATTAATTCAATGTTGAACAGTAGTGGTGAAAGTGAATCCCCTTGGAAGATTCCTCGTGTGATGTTGACTTCACCAACGTTCTCCCCGTTTGTTGCTAGACCTGTTTTCCATTTTTGCATATTTGCTTTCAAAAATGTACAGATATTTTTGCTGATTCCAAAGATTTCCAGACAGGTGTTAATCCAGCTGTGGGGTAATGAGTCAAATTGCCTTCTTGTAATCAATCCATGCCATATTTAAATTTGTTTTCTTCGTTTTGCATTTGTTAGTACCATTTTGTCTATGAGCAGCTGATCTTTTGTTCCTCTTGATTTTTTATAATTTCCTTTTTGTTCTACTGCATACAAACTATTTTCCATCAGATGATTGAATACTGAATTTTCCAGTATCCTTTTTAAAAAGTTTGAACGTTGTTGGCAGACAAGTAATTGGGCGATAGTTGCTTGGTTCTGTGCCTTTTTCTGGACCTTTCATTATCAAGTATATATGACATTGGGGATCACTGTTACATATTCATCCATAGCCATGTAGTTTCGATGGCCAGGTTGCAGTATTTTGTAATTTTTTCCAGTTTTTTTCTTTGACTCTGGCATCTCCTGGTACAGCAATATCAATAAGCTGTATGCTTCTGCCCTCGACAGCTGTGATATCTGGTGTATTGTGTTCCAAATGATGATCCGTCTGTATTCAAAAGTCCCACAAGATCTTCCCCGTGCCATTTTTGGTGACTTCTTCCACTTTGTGCTCCCATGAGTTTTCGTATACAGGTATGTCGTTTTTTTTTTACATAATGACCTGTGGACTAATTTAGCAAGTCGATCATGTAATCAGTTTGCGCGATTTTGCTGCACTCACATATTAAGTGTGAAACAGTTTTAACTTTGTCATTGCAAAGTTGGCATTTGGATTGTCAATGGATTTTTGTATCTTTGCTTTCATGGCATTAGTTTGTTGTGCTTGTTCTTGAGCAGCCAGTATTAAACCTTCCGTTACTTTCTTGATGGTTCCCATCTTAAGCCATGCCCACGTCAAGTTGTCATCACATTTTGCTTCCATGTTTTTCAAGTGCTTTCCATGCAAAGCTTTGGTTTTCCATCTATTTAATCTGCCATCCAGCTGTTTTTTCCTTATATTCTGCCTTTGTTTCTGTTGGTTTTATTGTTGTTAATCAAAATATACTTTTTTCATGAAAAATGTTTTATTGGGTAATATGTAATGAGTTTAATATTATTTTTTACATTATTCAGTAGATAAATATTCTGCAAGTGCATCCATTTTAATTTTTAATATGGTAAAGATGGGTAAATATAGCTCATAAAAACTCTTTGAGGGCCCTCCATAGTGTTCAAAAGTGGGAAGGGGTCCTGATAACAAAAACTTTAACCAACTCTGATCCAAAGAGCTTTACCCCAAGTTGCCCACCATTGTCACGCAAGCCAGCTCTTCAGGGAAGGAAATGTTTATTGTGCAGGTTCAGAATGAATGCCCTGAACAATGAGTGAAAGGAAATTCCTTATATAGTTTATCGCTTTCAGCTAAAGCCCTTAGTTTTGGAAACACCCCTCAAGATTTTGCCCTTGAGTTACAGAAAGTATGTTTACAGGATGTCATAATACATAGGTCAGCCAACGGATATACATAGCATGTATTGTGAGGAGCTAACAATATGTGTCTACCAAACAGATTAACAGCCAAGCCAGCAAATAGGCTAAAATAGATGCTTCGCTTCAGCATATTTCATGTGCAGACTTCCTTCTAACCCGTGTCTTACCGCACTATGTCCTAAAAGCAAACCTTGCAATTTCTATATGAACAGTTAAAGCTTAATATAATGAAAACCTAGTTTGGTTCAGGCTTGAGGCCTACTTTGGTTCAGCCTGCCATCTTACCTCCATCATTGGCACTTTATTATTAGTTAGAAAATGCTGTGGCTTGGCGTTGGAAATACACAAAGTTTGCCTGTCAAAGAAATAATAGTAACCCAAGTCATGCACATTTCCTAATTGCTAAACCCACAATCTTGTCAGTGCCAAAACTTACATAAATATCATTATTAGCGTAGTTGTACAGAACAGCTCGAATCTCCACCTGCTCATTCTTCACTACTGAATACGGCAGTCGAAGATCAATGAAGAAGTCTTTCATGACTGTTATTTCATAAGGTTCAGCCACGCAGATCCCTGCAAGGAAAGCCAATGGCAAAGCCCCCCCAAAACCCCCATTAATTCTACTTTAATTCTTAGGCGCTTTTCACACCTGCCAACTTTAGCTCCATCGTTCATAATTCTTTACCTTTGGTGGGTGAAATGCTCACAGCCAGCACCTTCCAGGTTGTGATGGACGCCTTCACATTAAAAGACAGTGTTTTGCTTGAAATCCTAGGGACAAAATTAAGGGTGTTACATCATTCCTGTGCAGAGCTATTACAGTGAGCACTTGGACGCTAATACCGGGTAGACAATTTCTAGAGCTACCAATCATACAGGCCCTTCCTTCCAAAAAGATCTAAGAATGAGTGGGAAACGCAAATGAGTTCCAAATTGAAGTTGTCATCAGTTACTTCCCTCATTAAATTCTACGTTTGCGACAGTAGGATTTCATAATAAAATACTCATTTATTTTGCAGGGGGAAATAGATATAATAATGCAATTTGATTGCTGCTGGATAAATAATTCCCAACTACCGGTACTTATTCCTAACTTTGAAATCAACTTCAAGGTGACTCACTGTCACATTTATCTGCATTCCCTTCAAGAGTCTACTGATAGCTTCCAAAGTTGCCCTGTGATGGGAGTCCAAGCGGCAAGAGCTGGAAAGCAGCTTTCTCCACAACTATCATTTCCTGGTCCTTCAACTGTGCTCCATATAGCAGAACCCAAGAGGAAAGATGCATTATTGCTGCTAATGGTGTGAGAAGCAGAAAACAGCATATGCCAACGTACATCTCTACTTGGCTGAAACTATCCCCCCCCCCAATGGACCTAGATCCTCTGATCTTGGTTGATAACTCTGGATCAACTTGGCTAAGATTAATTTATCAAAATTGATGGCTTTTCACAGGATGATGCTAGTTTAAGGGGGTGTATCAAGCAACTCTGTTATTCTGTTATTAATTGTAATTAATCATCATTTCTACCTTTTCAAAATGGAATTCTGCTCATTGTCCATAATAAACATTGATTAACAAGTAGCTTTTCTCTTCTAAAGGAGGTGAAAAATAAACCCCAGGTTTCATGCAAACCTTTTCTGATCCTTTCCTCTTGGAAGAGACACCATCTTCCCCATCCCTGTATAAATTTTGAAATCATTAGATTTTCCTTTCAACTGGAAAATGGGCTAATAGAAACAGAAGAACTCCAATACCCTTGACTGTTAGGTGGTGCATTCAGGTTCTCCGTTAGCCACAACCAACTCTCGGGAAAATCAGACCTTGAGATGATGTTGTCATCGCCAAAGAATTCATCTTCAAAATCACCTGGAAAACAGAAAGCAAGTTGGTATAAGATACTGTTTTTAACAATATTTTATTAAATAAGCCACAGTTAACTAGATTGTTATTTTCAAAATAGCAAAATAGTAGGTATTTCTGTATTTTGGTCAATCAAAGTATACTTTCCCTTGCTTGCTATTCTACCAGAAAGTTCTGGATATGCAAACTGGCCCAATGGTGCAACGTTTCCTTCTTCAAAACTCAAGCTATTCAGAATGAGGCTCTCTGCAGGGCAACAGGGATGCTTCCATCACATGCAGTATTAGTGTAGTAGCAAGGACATGATGAGAATTAATCGTTGTTTCTGTAGCCACCTATTTCTTCCATCCTTATTTTACATTCTCTATTAGAGACACGTACACATTAATGAAATTAAGAAATATTTCATTTTCAGTCAGACAGAGAAAACCAACACTAGAAAAACAATTATCTATCAAGGAAAGGAAGATCAAGGTCATATGTGTTTCTAATCCTCACCCAATCTTGTAGCTACCTCAAAGTGTAAGTCTATAACAATATTGACACATGCTTATTTCTCCCCTTTTCTTCAGGAGTGTTCACGCACATTTCCACATAGAAAAAAGGCAAAGTTTCAACCACCCTACTATGGTTGCCATCTTCTCCTTTTTTTACCTCAGCTTTTAAAAATAATCATTTTCAAACCTTTTTTTTTAAATCAAGGTTTTAATTTATAGTTCGTTGTTCCAACTAGAATAAAATTGAAGCAGTCTACCATTAACTACCACCAAGATAGATCTATATTGCCACCACTTTCACTCAACAAGCCCTCAAAATCATTTCTCACCAAAAGCTTTCTTCAAACGCTGAGACCTTACCAAAAGTTGCTTTAGCTCAGTGGTGGGTTTCAAAAATTGTTGGAACCTACTCTGTGGGTGTGGCCTCCTTTGTGGGAGTGGCTTGCCACCCATGTGACCGGATGGGAGTGGCTTGCCGCCCATGTGACCGGATATGAAGATGCCGACGACACTTGTCAGAACCACCTTAAATTACCCCACACGCAGCACTGGCACGCATAAGAATAGGATGTAAACTTGTTTTTTAAAAGGCATCTTTGGTTCGTGTTAAAACAACTTCAACACACGCAATGTTCTGATTGCACCACAAACGCAGTAGTCATCCTTACCTTTCACAGAGGCACTGAGTTTTGATTGAGTCAATAAATGCAAATGGACTGCAGTTTTATTCTTTTACCTCAGAGTAAACAGAAACTTCATTATTTGTCACATACCTTTGCTTGCCTTGCTGTCAAGCAGGGAAACAGAGCTGCGACACCTCCGATTGGCAGGCTGAGGACACTTTGCATCTGAACGAGGCAGGGGAGAAGAGGCAGAAACAATTATTCTTTAAAGTAAGAAGATAACTTTCAGCGCTAATCCCTGTGAAGATTGATTTTACAATTGGATTACAGTGAGGAAGTAGGGTATGCCTTCTATGGACTTTCTCCCATTTGAAATAGATTGGGAATGCAGTCTGAAGCCTTAGTCGTGTGTTAATTAGATCTATATCTAATAGACCCAAAGCAGCTCATAGAAAGTTCACTTTAGTGCCGGGAAGCTGCAGTGAGGAAGAAAGCATAGCTCAACTCTTCATTGGGTCTGAGTTGAAGGGCTCACAGTTGGAGGCCAAAGAGCATCTCCAGCTTTTTCATGTTTGGCTGAAGTCTCCCCCCACCCTTGAAATAAAATGATAGGAAAAAGCAGGAAAATACCAGTGCAGGATTAGAGTGGACCCTCCTAAAACCATAAGAATAAAGTAGGATGCCTGCACTATAACTCTCTCCTCTAGAGCCACCCTTAGAAACAGTGATCTGGAATTTGAGTAATCATTTGATAGAAGATGTTGGAACCATTGCATGCAGTTCAAGACCCCAATGGCCAATATTCTGTGCTTGAGATGCTGAAACATACTTTTCAGGTGCCAGGAAAACAAATCCTTAGCGGAATGGGACATTTTAGCAAAAGAGAAACATTAAAGGAATGTGTGCTAATTGGCAGATGAAAAAGGCAACCTTGAAGTTCACAGTAAGCCTGGCCAAGATTTCTACGGCAACCGAACTGATATTTTTCTTTTATTACCATAATACAATAATTCCTTCTTGAACATAGTAAGTGGAGAAGTAACATGAGAGTTATTAATTATGAATGATTATGGTTATATCATATATATAATAAGGTTATGTATGACTCATCATTTTTCCTCCTTTCTGAAATGCATAGATATGAGTGAATATTTTTTTCTACTGGAGTTTCTTCTACTACATGTTTTCTTTCTTTTCTTTCCTTTCTTTCTTTTCTTTCTTTCCTTTCTTTCCTTTCTTTCCTATCCTTTCTTTTCTTTCTTTCCTTTCCTTTCCTTTCCTTCCTTTCCTTTCTTTCTTTCCTTTCTTTCCTTTCTTTCCTTTCCTTTCTTTCTTTCCTTTCTTTCCTTTCTTTCCTTCCTTCCTTCTTTCTTTTTTTTTCTAAACTGCCCATCTCAACCAAGTGACTCTGCAGTGAGCCTTAACTATTTGCTTAAGGATTTGTGAATTGATTCCCATATGATGCTAGTAGTATTTGATGGAGCAAATGCTCTTCTCTTGGCTTCTAGATGGATTGGAGAACCTCTGTCATCTCCAGACTTTAACACCCACCCCCAAAATACCTGATCTTTGTTTGGTGTTGAGATTACTGCTAGTTGTCAGAGTCAGTCCAGCATCTTCAAAGACACCAGATTGTTCTGGCCGCTGCCAGCTGTACAGCCAAAGTCACTCTTTTCTATTGTGTCCCATATCTAGTGCACATCAAGAAAAAATGTTCCTCTTCTGTACTATAAGTCGGAAAACCTTTGAAAGCTGTTTGTAGCTTAAGAAGTTTCTGGCCTTACCTTAGTTTGGCTAATCTTATATTTATCATTGAGAACATATACTGCTTTGGTCCACAGCCACAAGACCGACACGAGCACCTGGATCCCCTTCCAATTTGATATTCACTGCTTCTCCTGGCTTTTTTATTGATTGTCTCTGGAAGATGCTCCTTTCACAACCAACTGTTTACACAAAGCAAAGAACAGCTCAAATATCTAACAGACAGGAAAATGCCAATTCAAGGGAAAATAGTTGACTTTCTCTGTCTGAATTGAATAAATGTTTTGGGAAAATACAATTTAAATGCTTTAAAATAAGCACATCTGATTATGCTCCAATTCTGGTGCAGTTCTGATGCAGCTATAATAAGGTGTTTCCCATGACTGCTAAGAAAGCTACTGGGAAGGCCGACTTACCGTTCCCATGCAGGTATCCTTCACGTCCACCCAGACAGAGTCAGCCACAATTTCACTGTTTCCCACGAGGTAATAAGCCACAAACCGGAAGGAAGGGATGAGATCTGGCGTGATACGCAGAGTCATGGTTACCAGATTCTGCCCATCTCCCTTGGGTTGCCTGCCAACCTTGAAAATCTTCCCTTTGGTCAATATCTGAGGGTGAAGAAATACTGGTTAATGGAATGGTTAGAAATGGTAGATGAAGCCAGTGGCTTCAAGACTGCAATATGAATTGAAATACAGCCCTTGGATTTCCTCCAGGTCTATAATACTTACAAGGTATGTGAAATACTTGATCTGGTTCAATGAATTTGCATTGCCCCTCACATTGAAATTGACATGTAAGTTATCTCCGGGCTTAATCTCTGTACATGGAATGGCTACATGAAGGTAGTTTCCAGATCCTCCCTGCGTTTGGTAGGCTGTGGCTGTCATGGACCTGGTTGCCTGGCGTTCTCTTGGGAGGTCTCCATGGTTGGTTCTAACCTAGACAGGGTAAATATGAAGCAGTAACCTAATTAGGAAGCAACTGTGATTCCTTTTAAGGCTGGCATTGAGTGATGTCCACATGCAGAGTGCTGAAAGAATACAGTAATGGCTAGAATGGACCTGGCTAGCATCCTGTTTTCATTAAAAAAATATCTGAGATCCTGTTATTTGATCTGCATCATTAGGATAAAAAAGAGCTCTGTGTTACTATGAGTGTAGCAAATTCTATATTGTAATTGGGATTTGGGGAGTGGGCATAGCTATTGAATAAAACAATTGCAAAGTGAGTTGCAGCCTGAGGATCAGATAGGCTGATGAACTGGCTACAAAGAACAAGATCTCCCTTGCTCTAACAGAGATACAAAATGTCTCCATTCCTAGCTAAGATGACTCTCCGGTGACACAATGTGCATAGGGGCTTCACAGAATATATTTCTTTCTTTGCTTGTCATAGTTGTGTGGATTGTCCTGCAAAAGTGCATAAAAACAGAGTTTGCAGCACAGCCAACATATTTCACCTCTTGTTCCCTCTTGAGCCACAGCAGAGCTGCTGCTGGCATCCAAGGTGCCATTGGGCAGAATTCCACAATGCTAGGACTGTCTCTGCTCTCAGAGTCTGACTGTGTAGGGGCAAAGCGGGTGAGTTTATGTCACTGACAATCTTCTCTTCGGGTCATTCCATCGGGTGGTGCACAATTTGCACACCAGACTGTGATGGGCCCATGTACCAACATAGATGTCAGGCCCAAAACCAAGAAGAACACTTTTCCTAAGTTGAGTTCTCTATTGCTTTCCAACCTATAGACAAAATCTTGTCAGACCGAGGAGTCTTCTATCTGTATCTACAATATACTCTGAGAACTATTAGGGAGGGGCTGTCTTCACCCTATTTCTCTCACACAAAGCATCCGGACTGAGTTGCCACTTACTCCTCTGCAATGCCCCCCTCCCTCCTGGGAATCTCCCTCCTTGCGACATTCCCTCTCTCATCAGCACACTGAGTGGGATTGAACAGAATGTCAGAGTGACTTACAGTGATCGGTAGGCTTTGAATGTTCCCTTGTGTGTTCAGGATGAATTTAGCAGTCCCATCGCTCAAAGTGGTTCCCTCAGAACGAATTTCCTCTGATATCACTGGTACATTAGCAGCTGGTGAGCCATCGGGGTTGGTAACAAGCACCTAAAACAATCCAGAAGAGGTGATTCAGCATGGAACATGGCAGCTTCCTCTGAATCTAAATCAGCTTATTCAGCTATTATTTATTTAAAAGATTTATATGGCTGCCCAGGTGACTCAGTGACTCCAGGCCACTTAGAAATTGATTTACTAAAGCTTTTTTATAATTTATACTGTAGGTTCTATGCGGACACATTACAGCAAAACATCCAATGTGCAAATACCAATCAATCAATCAATTTACAGAGGCAGAGTCAACCCCGAGGAAAGCTGAAGCCTTCACATGCATCTCGAACAACTAAGTCTAGACAGATCTTCAGAAGCCCAATAAAGTGGAGGAAGATATTGCTAAGGTGGTTCTCTGACAAAACAGGAGACTTCGATTTCTATTACCGTCAGTTCATACGGCATTCCTGGCTTGAAATATTTGGGGGTTTTTCTGAAGGAGATCTGATAGGGAGATGTCACGATGTGAATGCCGCTTTGCTCAGTCACTACCATATCACTGCCTGCAAAACAAAAAGAAGGAATGCAACTTAAAATGGAAAATAAAACTGAGAAATTCAAGACAAAAATCATGCAAAGATTTTGAAGCACTATTAGTTTCAGACCTAATAAACCCAGTACTTTCACGGTTTGCAAGTTCTCTCTCAATGTTTTCTCTCTCCGTACTCCCCCCTTTTTTTCCTAGAAAACAATGTTGCATCATATTATGTGCTGGTTGTAAGTTTTATTATCCTGTCATGAAAATGGTCTTAAGAAATTAGGGGAAATAATGTGGCAAATAATCACTTATAAATAGAAAATTGGCATATTAAAACTTCAGAAGATGTGGATTGGGATAGAAATGAATAAGATCTGTTATGCCAATTTCACAAGTGTTTTATTGGTGTTTCAAGAAGACAATGAAAGTATTAGAAACAAAGAAAATATCGGATTGATTCTGGTTTCAGGAAGCACATGTATAGCCCAGGAAGAGAAGGACATTAATATTCCAAATTTAGGCCTAACACTTCAAATAATTAGAAACAATTTTAATTGAAAAAACTAATAGATACAGTTCATACAGGGCAACATTTTAGATAGAACATCCCTTTTAATCTAATTTGGAAAGTTTTGATTACTAAACAATTAGAGTCAATTAAGAGACATTTATCCACAATAATATTGTGGATTTTTGTGGGATAAAGGTGAATAATCATTGTGAAAGGGGAGGATTTAAAAGCCAAGTCACATGTATTCTGGTGATGGTTTGTTTTCTTTTATTTAGTTGTTTTCAATCCCTGGTATTTAAAATTGTAGTCTGTTACTTTTTTAAAGTGTAATATGTTTGTATTCAAAGAAACAACATACCCTTCTCCCATCACTGCTCACCTGAGTCTGTTATCACTGTTACAGATGCATACAGAGTATGCCCAACAAGCTGATTGAGATCTTGAAATCGAGAACGTAGTATGCGCCTTTCTAGTGTTGCTTCCCCATCTCCATCAATAATCTGAAAATAAATGAAAAATAAGGAAAAATAATAGAATAGAATTCTTTATTTGGAGAGGTAGCAGAACTGAAAATAAACAGAGAAAAAACTAAAGCTCTAATTAAAAACCTTACACAAAAACAAAATCTAGCAGAAAAAGTGGACTTTCAAATAGTTAAGAAAGTTAAATATTTGGGAATATACTTAGCAAGATGTGCAACAATAGAAGACAATTATATAAAACTTACTTTAAGCAAATAAAATTAACTTTGGAAAAATGGAAACATTTACATTTGCCAATGTTAGGAAGGATTGTCACGATAAAAATGAATATCCTACCAAAACTGCTTTGCCTGTTTCAAACAGTACCTATAAAAATTGTAAAGAAATTATTTGATGATTTGAACAGATTGATGTTGACATTTATTTGTCAAGGAAAAAAAGTTGAAAATGGAAAATGCTACAAGAATCTAAAATTGAAATGCTACAAGAATCTAAAGAAAAGGGAGGGTTTCGACTTCCAGATTGTTTTTTGCATTACCAAGCATGTGTGATAACGTGATTTAAAAAATGGATAAATCTCAGACACAAGAGACTCTTATATTTAGAAGAACATGATTTACAATTAGGATGGCATGCCTTCCTATGGTATGAGAAAAATAAAATTCATAGATATTTTCAAAATCACTATATACGAAATTCACTAATATTGATATGGGAAAATATAAAGCCTAAAATTCCAGAATGGCTCTCTATGATAGAAGCCTTTATGTATCCAAATGTGGCGATGTTTAAAAAATCGTGAGTTATAAAGACATTTTAGACACTGAAGGGAAATTAAAATCGAAGCAAGAGCTTGAAGAACAGGTCATTACATTATCATGGTGGCCTCAATTGCAAATATAATCTAGATATGACATAGATATGAAAAAGTATGGCTTTTATAAAGGACAAATACCATTTGATAAGACACTATTGAACACTGAGGAAAAATTAATTAAGGTATATAACTTTTTGCTAAATTTAAAAATGGAGGATGAACAAATAAAAGACACAATGGTACAATGGGGGAAAATGTTGGCTATAACATAGAATTAGAGAAATGGCAAACATTATGGGAATGGAACTATAGTTTAACAATGGGAACTTCTTATAAAGAAAATGTATATAAAATGTTTTATAGATGGCATTTAGCACCTGCAAGGTTAGCTAAAATGTTTAAAAATATGTCTAACAAATGTTGGAAATGTAGTCAAAAGATGGCCATGTTTTATCATATGTGGTGGCTTTGTGCTAACACAAAAGAAATTAGGCAAAAATACATAATAGGGAAACATGTAGACTTTAAACCTAATTTCTTGGTAGATCTTATATGGACTTATCTTGGCAACTTGTTTTTCATTGCATATCATGTAAAGACTCGAAACCAGTGATATTTTCAGGCTTTTCCACACATTCGCCAGTTCATTTGTGGAGAGCTGATTTCTCAGAAGAGACTGAAGCAGACACTCCCTCATTCACTGAATTATTTGAAGGAGAGGGAATTATAGCACAACCAGGCTTGCAAATTCTGTTATTATAGCCAACCTCAATAATGGTAGCTTAGCCTTCTAGTGAAAATGTTCTAGTAGATCTGACACACAAACCCACAAGCAAACTTCTACATATGCAAACACCTCTGTTACATTTTACCTCAATTCTTGTGAGTGAGTCTGGAATGTTCTTTTTGTGACCATCTATTTTCACTCCAAAGAGGACAAAGGCAACACCTTCGACTTTCTTTCCATACAAGTACCTGTAATGACACGATGAAAGTAAAGGCCCAATTATACATCTTTGCTTTCCCCACAGATCTTCTCTGAACACAAGAGGGGCGCATCAGTGATGGTGTCTCAAAGATGCTCTTTTCTTCAAAAGGCAAGTGGACTGTTTTTTCCTTGAAGAAGAAGAAGAAAACATTTCACTTGTCATCCATGAAGCTTACAATACAATACAATTGCAAAACAAAAATTGCAATCCTTCCATTTCCCCCCTCACCACCAACCTATCAGAACCTATCCTCCCCTCCCCCCACCATCCAGTACTTATCTGTCCTGAACACCTCAGAACTGAGGAAGCTTCTTGGATGAGAAGTGAAATGTTTACTTCTTCTTCCTCAAGGAAAAAAAACAGTTGCCTTTTGAAGAAAAAAAACTCCTTTGAGACAACTATGACCTGGATGATTGAGAATCTCCACAGACATTAGTGAGGTTGCTGACCTATTTCTTTTTTTAATAAGTTCTTTATTTTATTTTAATACAAACATTCCATCTTTCATTAAACTCTATCATCTGGGTACAAACATTTTGTGCATTAACAATTAAAGTTACAGCCATGTTCAATATCTTATCTATTCTTAAATTGATACTAACACATAACATACTATTATAATAATCCCCTTCTTTACTTGTTTAACTTTATTAATACAGTTTCCCTATTTCACTCCTCTGCTTTCATTTCTAATTTTCATATTTATTTTCTAACCGTTGATAGAATAACTCCTATATACTATAATAGTCAAATTCTTCCTTTTCTTTAATTACAAGTGTTAATCTATTCATTTCTGCACATTCCAATATTTTTGTAATTACGTTCTCATCAGTAGGGATCTCTTCACTTTTTCCAATTTTGTGCAAATACAATTCTAGCTGCAGTTATTACATGAATAAATATACATTTTCTTTACTATACGTTTCTAGTAAAATCCCAAACAAGAATAATTCTGTTTAAAATCAATATATTGTTGTATCATCTTTTCCAACCACATACAGATTTTGTCCCATATTTTTTACCTTCTACCAGGGGTGGGTTTCAACCGGTTCGCGGTGGTCCCTACGAACCGGTTGGTCGCCGAACCCGGAAGTAAGTAACTTCTGGGAACGGTGAAGGGCGCGCCCGCCCGCCCGCAATCCTTAGCCAGTTTTGACGAGTTCTGTGCTTCCACGCATGTGCAGGACTCATACAGTGCCTGAGCGATCGTCCAGGAGCAGCTGGAGCGTTGCGCAGACGCTAGTACACATGCGTGCACCGCGCGCATGCATGAGGATGCCGCCGGCCCCATTCCAACCGAACCGGTTGGAACGGGGCGAGAAACCCACCCCTGCCTTCTACATATGTCTACCACATATGATAGTATGATCCTGGTATCTGATGACATTTCCAACATTTGGCTGATTTATCTTTAACCATCTTTGCTAATCTTTCCAGTCGAAAGTGCCATCTATCAAGCATCTTATACAAATTCTCCTTGAATGCAGTTGACATTGTTAATTTATAATTTCTGTCCCATAGTTTCTGCCATTTGTCTAACTCTATCATATAACCAAAGTTTTTGCCCATCCTATCATTGTTTCTTTTACTTGTTCTTCTTCTAATTTAATATACAATAGGTAGCTATACAGGTTTTTTTTATCACTCTCTCTTCTGTTCCTGTTAGTATCTTATCCAGTTCTGTCAGTTCCTTATAAAAGCCATATAGTTTAGCATCTTTTTCATATTTAGATTGTATTTGCAGTTGTGTATACCAAACCATATCAATCCCTTGGTTTTTCAATTCTTGTTTAGTTTTGAGCTCCCCCTTCTCAGACGAAATATCTTCGTATCTAACAATATTTCTCATATTAATGATATTTGGATGTATAAGTGCTTCCATCATCAAAAGGCAAACTGGTATCTTCAGATAATGTTGTTCTCTAATTTTCTCCCATACTAATAATAAAGCATTTCTTATATAATGTCTTTGAAAGTAACCATGGATCTTATTTTCCCCATACCATATGAAAGCATGCCAACCCAATTGCAAATCGGGAGGGGGAGAAAGGGAAAGAAGAGGAAGGGGAGACTTGGGTGGGGAAAGCTGGAAGGTAAGGATAGAAAAAGAGGAGGAGAGGCGGGGATGACGTTGAGACGGTACGATGTGCGATCTTGAAGCTCCAAAATCGCTGTCAATATCTCTGCCACTGGACCTAAACCATCCCGTAGAGACAGTGATAGAGAAAGGCACATCCTGCTGATCCCAGGGACATCACAAACTCCCTGGTAGATCCAGGAGAAGCCCTTTTTTCCGGCCACAGAGAAGCAGCCATTAAAGCTGCTGAAAGTTGGGACAGCTCCAGAACGGAAGGAAAGCGGGAGAGAAAGTGTGTCGAATTGGTGAGGTAAAATTTATTATTAGAGAACAAAGATTAAAAGTAAAGTTAAAATTGAAGACAGAAGAGGTTAAGCGGCGAGATTAAGCCTGAGTCAAACTTAGTGTGTTATTTTTCTTTAATTTTTTTATTCATGGAATTTTTACAAATGCTTCTTACTTTTTAAACTGGACCATTTTTTTCTTCTTCTATTTTTCTTTTTTTAATACTTATTGATTAAGACTCTTTTTCTTTTTTCAACACTCTATTGCATTTTTTCCTAAGAACTTCTCTTTTTCTCCTTAAGTTTGGAATATTAAGAGGGGAGTAAAAGTAGAGGAAAAGAAGTAACACTGCCACTTAGAGGCTTGGAGGCTTGGAAACATTGTTTTTCTTTTTTTCTTTGAACATTTGATCTACATTTCAAGGTTTATGAGTTTGTTTATTGAAAATGATAGTGGGAAGAGCACCAATTGTTTATACAGGTGCTCCTCTGGGGTACTATCAGTAGCTGGATTGGAATGAAAAGAAAGCCTTGAAAGAGAGAAGATTGCAGTGAATTTGTTTGGAATTTAATAAAAAAGCTTTGGATTCTATAGTGGCAGTGTTTACTAACTGGAGGAACGGCACAACATGAAAAAGAAAAGGAAGTGACATTGCAAATGATTATGTAAGAAATTAAAAAAATACAAGAACAGAGAGCATTGAAACGAGATTGGAAAATATTGAACAAAGAACAGAAAAAATAGATGGAAACATTGAGAATATTTACCAAATGATGATGAAATACGAAGACAAAGTTAAAAAAATTGAAAAAAAAGATGAACAAAGAGATAAGAAAATTGGTGATATTGACAGCCGATTGAGTGTGGTTGGAAAAGACAAGAGTGGAATATTGAAATGAGAAATCGACAGATTAGAATTTTACCTCAGATTCCAGAATATAGAAGGAGAAAAGGGAGAAAATTTGGCAGAAGTAATGATGGAAATTTTGGCAGAAGCATCGGTGATAACCAAAGGGAAGTTGATGGAAGGAACAGACGGAGGGTTTTGAGTCTTTACAAGATATGCAGTGAAAAACAAGTTGCCAAGAAAAGTCCATATAAGATCTACCAAGAAAGCAATTAGAACACATATACTACAAATGGCAAGAGATATAAGATTGCACTACTATTGGAAGGATACAGAGTGATGTAATGCTATAATAAAAACTAATTTAAATTTACTTAAATTTAGAATATTACGCATAAAATGAAGTAATAATAGGGTGTGGCCAACCAGTACAATAAAAATTGCTCTGTGCATGCGCAGAAGCAAAAAAACCAAGATGGTGGGGCCTACAGCGCTGCCGGGAGAACCGGATCGGGGACGTAGCCGGCCTGGTTCGCTGCCGGTTCCAGCCACCTAGGTCATCAAACCACTACTGGTTTGGCCGAACTGGTAGGAACCCACCCCTGAGTCAGGCTAATAAAGCTACCATAAGTAAAGTCTATTTTCCAATTTTATAAAGAACGTATTTGTTAAACAAATTTCAATTAAATATGCTCAAATCAGAACTAGCCTCCAAATCTTATTTTTCTGAACTTTCATGCAGATGTTACCCAGTGCCAAAATAAATTTCTTTAGCCACTCATAGTTGTAAATAAGCATACGTTGCAGTGATAGACAGGCGGAAATCTGCATTGCCGTCAACGTAAAGAAACTTCTCTGAGGGCTGCAGACGAACGTCAAAGCTTGGCAGCACTACAGAAAAAGAAAAAGACGAAAAGTTGGAAGTCTAGCACTGACAGGTTTTATTCAATATATTTTATTTATTATTTATTTATATCACACCTTTCTTATTTTTGTAAGAAACTCAAAGTGGTGAACCTATCTAATACTCCTTCCTCCTATTTTATTTATTTATTGGTGTCTTGCCTTTATTATTTGTACAGATAACTCATACCCAACACACCTTTCTCATTCTATTTTCCCCACAGCAACCATGTGAGGTAGATTGGACTGAGAAAGAATGACTGGTCAAGATGGCTTTCATGACTAAGGTGGGATTAGTATTCACAGTTTCCAGAGTTCTAGGTTAGCAATAGCAATAGCACTTATATACCGCTTCATAGGGCTTTCAGACCTCTCTAAGCGGTTTACAGAGTCAGCATATCGCCCCCACAGTCTGGGTCCTCATTTCACCCACCTCGGAAGGATGGAAGGCTGAGTCAACCTTGAGCTGGTGAGATTAGAACCGCTGAACTGCAGATAACAGTCAGCTGAAGTGGCCTGCAGTACTGCACCCTAACCACTGCGCCACCTCGGCTCTTTAAATTGCTACCTTAACCACTAAACCAAATTGGTTCTCATAATTTCCAACTTCTACAAATGATAGAACTAGATTCCTTTTAAAAACAACATGGAAGGGACAGAAACCCGGGATCAGGAATTGGCTTGGTTGAACAGAAATGAATCTTCTTACCATATTCCCTGACATCAAAACATGCGGTATAGCTCTCCTCTGGGGAATGCTCATATTTGGCCACAACCTTCCATGTCCCCAAACTATAGGAAGAAAATGAAAGTATTTTTCATTCTTTTGACTTTATAATTGATTTATGACAATAATGTTATGAACAAGGGATACAAGGCTTCTAACTGATATTAATAGGTTTACTTGTCCTATGATGAATAATTATAAAGGGCGAAGAAAATGACTGTTTCATAAATCTTCAGATTCAAATATGTGGGAGTTGAAATGTGAATCTTACATCTGTAACAAATTTCCACTTGCTCCCTGAGTTTAAGTGGTGGTGATAAGATTGTCTCTATTATTTGTCCACTCAATTTCACAGAATTGCCATAAAAATAACATTGCAGCTGATCTGGGCTCTTCAAAAAACAAGAGGAAATAGAAATGTAATGGACAAATTAAAATGATCAAACCTGGATTTTTTTCTTACCTTAGTAATAATAGATCAGGGAAGTAGGCTAAAAGGGAAAATACTATACAGCCTTATTCTTTAACTGGTCTTTAATAGCTGTATGTTTTTTTTTTCCTGTATCACAGTTTCAGTTTGGTTTCAAAACAGGTAGCCTTATGATAATATTAATGTTAAATTACCTGACAAGCTCTGGTAAATTGTAAGGCCGGATGAACTTTGGATCAACTGGATTAGAACTAACGACAATGTCTTGTGGAGTCTGGGCACAAGGAAATAAAGTATGAATGTGTTGAAAAAATGTAAAATGTTGCACAATATTTCCTATGTATTCTATAACATCCAACTCCAGCTGTAATACTAGATTTTTTTTTATGTGATAACACAATACAGATAGCAAATGCAACCCAGCAGATGGGACACTGGGTTATAAGATGCAAGACTATTATTTGAATTTTAACCAAGATGACATCAACTGATAGGCCAGAACAGATAATTCAGCCTCATTTGCTTTGAAAATAGAACATTGGCCACCCCAAGCCCCTTTTCAGCAAAAAATAAAATAAAATAAATTGTGCAGATGAAAACTGCAACAAAACACGAAGTAAACAACTAGATCCAATCCCCACCATATACACACACAAATACATACATTCATCCTTGGCATTATTTTCCACTTTCATATCGAAACTTTTCGAATCATTGATACAGCCTAATATTTAGCACAGAGCTTAAAATTAAGCCATTTAGGAAAAATGCATATATAAAATGTTGCCCAACCAAAGCTTCATAAAGTGTTGCCCTGATTACATGGGAAAGAAGAATCAACAACAACCACTTCTTGTTCAGGGGGCCTATACTAATCACACAGGATTGCAGACACCATTCTCACCTTAAACTCGACAATCACAGTTTTGTCCATCCTGTGCATGTTGTGATCCACAGAAAAGACACGATAGCGCACTAAGGAAAAAAGAGATCAACTGTAATTTGTGATAGTACTCAGAAGATATGTGCTGGTCTGTGACCATAATAAAAAAATTAATTGATTCATGTGCTTGTATCCTAAAAAAAAAGTATTGTCATAAATTGCCTGATGTTTTGTATCTGTCAATCATCCCACATGGTTCATGCAGCAAATAAAGACTCCCGGGACATTTTTATTACCAAGAGTATAATTTACTGAGCCAATATGGATACAGAAGTAGCAAAGCCAATATTAACAATTTTGCGCGCAAACAGCATAGTTAAATGTTCCCCTTTATTCTATCCAATCAGTATGGTTCAGTTCAGTTCAGTTTGTTTGGCTAATGGGCTCTCAGCCAACAACTGAGCTTGGGAGCCCGTTTTCGCTGGCAGAGTACTCGGGTCACCACAGGTGTCTCCAACACGAGTGACATTGAACTGGCTACACCTACCCTGGCCAGGCCCACCCAGCACCCTGAGGTCAAACACAATCTTGATGCAGCCCACAATGAAGTCAAGTTTGATACCCCTGCACTAATTTGGGATTACATTCCACTGGACCATCTATCAATGTGTTTCTTAAATCTTTTCTTAACTTTCTAAGCTTGATTTCTCAATATCACCAATGCCAATACTCACAAGGAATACATTCTTCCCTTTCCCCCACTCTCTAGAAATATCGCAAATAAATGACAAATCCCAGGTATGGTTTTGTTTATAGCATTATTCATCACATAACCCCAGGGGAGTGGAGAAAGAGAGGCGGAAAAAGAGTTTACCTGCAGAGCCTGGTGTATAGATGCCTTTATCTGTCTGGATGAACACAAAGCCACTCTGGTAAGAAAGGAGAACCACCCTTTCCAATTTCGATGGAAGACCAGTTACTTGCACAACCACATACTGAATTTGCTTCGAGTCCTTCTTGAGTTCCTTTGCAGGAATCTGATGAGAAGATGAGGAGAGCAAAGGCTTCAAACATAATCATCACTAAGGGCCGCCTGAGGCCTCATTCCGTAGCCCTAGACAACAACACTAAAACATCGGTCCAGAAATTTTCACGACTGAGTCAAAAACAAATTGTGATCTAAATATTTTGGTTGTTTGCTGTGAAATGCTGCAGATAATCTTTCAGCAATTGTGGCAGTAAAAACTGTAAAATAAATACATATGTATCCCAAAATTCCATTTTGCCTTCCTCCTTAGAATTTTATGCTCAATTTCTCTCAATATTTGACAATCTAGTCATGTTTGACTAAGGTGCATAGGATACAATAGACTCTACTGCAACCATTACTATTCACCCACCTTTATAGTTGGAGTGACAAGCATGCCTCCCGCTGGATTCATTTCTACTCTGGTTTGGAACAAGGTTTTCTGCATCCGTGGAAAATCCTGAACCAAGATGTCAAGCTGTTTCGGAGCATTGTCTCCATGTGCCTCCACCAAAATTTGCTCGTCTGTATCTGTTCGCAGAACACCAGGGGTGATGAGGGTGTAGCTGCAGAAGAAGAAAAGAAAATCTCCTTTTAGTCTGCTGAGGAAAAGTGTGCAATTTGGTGAAGTTTCTTCATGATCTTTTCTTTTAGAAAAGTGAAGAAATAAATTGTGAAAGATGTGACACAGAAAGCTTTCAAATAAAGTTGAAAAATGAATAAATCTATTGTATCTTTATATCACCTAAAGAATATTTGGGATGCTGGGGGTTTTTAGTTATAAAATGAGACTGACTAACCTGCGTGGTATTGTAATGTAATCAATACATTATAATGAACAATGCAGTGCCCCTTTGCAGAGTAAAGGACCATCTTTTCTATGAAGGAACAGAGCTTGAATCTAAGATTTGAAAAATAGAATTGTCTCTTCATCCAAGTTCAGGCAGTCCCCAGCCTGCATGCAATTCTCCAGTAACCCTATGTTGAGTTGGCCATGCCCACACAGTCACGGGATCACAAAGCCACGCCTACCCGGCTGGTCATTAGGGCAGAGAACCGGTTGTTAAATTATTTGAATCCCACCACTGCTACCGCTGCCCCTAATTAAGGAAGCACAACCTATCAGCGCCAAAACTTATTGCGTTTACCAATTTGTTCGTAATTGTGGAGACAATTACATTGGCGGAACTGATAGGTGTTTGGCTTTCAGAATCAAAGAGCATCTTCCA
Organism: Thamnophis elegans; assembly: GCF_009769535.1. Lineage (NCBI taxonomy): Eukaryota > Metazoa > Chordata > Lepidosauria > Squamata > Natricidae > Thamnophis > Thamnophis elegans. The sequence continues at coordinate 3,327,961 of NC_045542.1, forward strand.
AAATGGATGCAGACAGTCTTGAGTAATCCAACAACAACAGCAAATCATGGGCATAAAATGCCTTCTTCAGCCATTGCAAGACACTCACTATGGGCCACCAGGTGGCTCCAAAGTCAGTATTTAAAGTTCTACTGTGCTACAGGAACTCTTGTTTGCTGAGGTTTGCGGAAATGGTTGCCATTAACCGTCTGAAGCAGAGGTAGGTTAAGACCTGGCTGTGTCGGAAGGCCTGGGGTTGATGAGCTCCCTTCCCCTCTCAACAGGCGTGGTTGTTGGTCATTTCAAATGTCCATTTTGTATTTGCATGTTCCCCTTCCCGTTGGAGTTGTTCGCCGCCCTGAGTCCCTTTCAGGGAATAGGGCGGCATATAAATAAAATGAAACTTCAAACTTCAAACTTCAAATATCTATGATACTTACAGACCCCCCTGGGAAGATGCTGGAAAAGCAATCAATAGAGCAGCCACCAGATAGAACGTCATCCCCTCCATGGCAGTCCAGAAGGACCAGAGAAGTGCTGACAACTCCAGTATTTATCCAGAGAGCCTGCTTTGAAGCCAAGCCCTTTGCAGTTGCTGAATGTTTAATCAGTACACAAATGGGGTGGGGAGGAGCTTGAATAACTAGGACATTTCAGAGGAAATTAACAAAAACATACACTGGATTATTTGTCGTCTCACCAGGATTTCAGTGCAATGACTAAACAGCAGTATTTATACAATGTGGTTTTGATATTCTGCTATTACATCTGCAAATATTCCTTTATTTTGTGATTCACAAACGTACTTTGCCCCTCTCCCCCACATACATATTTGGAAGGGGTTTTGAAGTAGCCCAATTTGAGGGTACAACTTCTTACCCCAAAGTCTGTTCCTAAACATATCACAGTAATTGATATGTATGCCTACGAGGTGGCGCAGTGGTTAAATGCAGCACTGCAGGCTACTTCAGCTGACTGCAGTTCTGCAGTTTGGCTGTTCAAATCTCACCGGCTCAGGGTTGACTCAGCCTTCCATCCTCCGAGGTGGGTAAAATGAGGACCCGGATTGTTGTTGGGGGCAATATGCTGACTCTGTAAATTGCTTAGGGCTGAAAGCCCTATGAAGCGGTATATAAGTCTAACTGCTATTGCTATTGCTATTGCTATTGCTATTGCTACTGTTGTTTCCGCAGGTTTTTGGGACAGGAAATGACACATATTTGGAAGGGATCTACTTGGGAAGGTGGTGATATGGAACTCTGATGATGATTGTTGATGTGATTCTAATCATATGTTCGAATATGTTAGAAATTATTTGTGTTTAGATATAAAGAGCCTGGAGTGTTTCATGAAGTAGACAATGCTAAGTGAAAAAACATATGAATGAATGAATATAAACAAGCAATAAAGGAATCTACTTAACTACACATTATGGTTTTACCCTTTTTATGGCTAGTAATACCTTGGCTGTGTGTTCTGGCAGGGCACCACACAAGGAGGAATGATAATAATGTTATCCTATCTGTTGTGTCCACCTCTTGGCAATTCTATAGGCCAGGTCTCTCCACATCTTCCAGTCTTGTACTATGTTGTTCTATGGTCTAGTTGGTATCAGCTTTGATGGTTTCCGGCCACCATGTTCTTTGGCAGCCTGGTTTCCTTTTAGCACTAACTTTTCTGAAAACATAATTGCTTTCTCCAGTAAATTCCTCCATGCAACATGGCCAAAATAAGTGAGATGTGGTTTTGTGATTTTGCTTTGCAGTGACATGCCTGGTGAGATGCTCTACAGTACTTGCTTGTTGGTTACCTTTGCTGTCTAAGGAATATGCAGGAGCCTTCTCCAGCACCATAGTCCAAGCGAGTTGATTTTCTACCTCTCTTGCTTTTTTGAGGTCCAAGCATGGGAAGCTACAAGGAAGACAATAGAGTGGACTAACCTACATTTCATTGCCAGGCTGACATCTTAGCTTTTCCATATTTGGTTCATGTTTATTGTTTCTATGTGACTCAGAGCAATCCAATGTTTTATTTCTGGGCTGCATTCACTGCTTTGAGCGGTCTGTGATACTAGGAAAGCGAATTTTTCCATGTATTCTTTCTCTTCACCATTAATTTCTATTTTGAGGTTTCTATTCCTTGCAGTGGTTATGAGCTTGGTCTTTTTGATGTTCAGGAAGAGACCACAATTTTTATTTTCTTCTTTGATTTTTTTAAATCAGAAGTTACATGCTTTCTTTGGTTTTGGAAAGGAGAGTTGGATTGTCAGAAGCATATTAAAGATGGTTGATATTTCTTCCTCCAATCTTTACCCCAATTTTTTATTCTTCAAGATCTAGCTTCCTCGTGATGATTTCAGCACACAATTTGAAAAAGAAAGGGGAGGGAATGCAACCTTGTTACATTTATTTTTCTATCTTAAACCAATTGGGGTCTCGATACGGTGTTCACACATTGGCTTCCTGATTTGTGTACAGTGATTGCACCAACTTGACCCGATGTGCTACCAGTAGTACTCCTAGGTCTTGTAGGGTTCTCCATACCTTCTCATGATCAACACAATTGAATGATTTCTTGTAGTCAATAAAACACATGGACATGAACTTTTGATATTCCCAAGATATTTTCCATGATCCAGAGCAGATTTGCAATATGGGCATGGGTACCACAACCCTCTGAGAAGCTGGCTTGGACCTCTGGTAATTCCCTTTTAATGACTGATGCTAGACATTGTTGTATAATTGTAAGCAGAACCTCCCTGATTTGAGAAATGAGAGCAATTGTGTGATAACTGGAGCAATCAAAGGGAGAGTCACCCCCTTTTTTTGGCAGTGGAATGAAAACTGAGCATTTCCAATCCTGTGGCCATGTGTTGATTTCCCAGATTTTCGGGCACAGGTCTCTAATGACTCGGGGAAGTTCTCAGTAACTTTGCAGGCCTAGTGTCAACACCTGGAGTGTTTTTGTCTGGGAGTTGGTTCATATGATCTCTTCCTCAAGGATGGCCAGTTGTATTTCCACTTGTCTTGCCTGAGGCTGGGCCCCTTTGCTACCTGCATACAGCTGTTCTGTGTATTCTCCCCATCTGTTCTTGATGTCTTATTGGTCGGACAGTTCTTTCCCTTACTTGTTTTTAATGATGCCTTTTAGAGCAATACGTGGTCCTCTGATCTTTTTGACTTGCCTAAAAGAATTCTTGGTGTGACCCTTTGTGGTCTGCTTCAAGCTGTTTACACCGCTCATCCCGGTAAAGGTTATTGTTCTTTCCTCTGGAGTGCCCTCTGGAAAGCTGCACTCAGTCTTCTTGCTTCTTCCCATTTCTTTTCTCAGCTATTTTGATGGTTTCCTCTGAGAGCCATCTGCCCTTGTCTCCGCCTTCTTGCATGATATGTATTCTTCTGCAGTTCCAATAATGCCACAGTTCATCAGATGTCTTCTCAGCTGGGTCCAATAGTTCAAGCCCATTTTTCATCTCAAAGTTTCTTTGAGTAGCATAGTGAGGTCTAGAATTTTTCCCAAGTAAACCCTCACATGCCCACCCTTCCACCAAAGAAAAAAGGTGAATTACCAAAGAGTGTCTAAAGATGCCTTAGCACCTTAAACATATTTTGTCTTACCTGATACAGTTCTCAGTAGAATTGTGCACAAAAGCAGGCATTCTCTGGCATGGTCTTACTATGTGTTTAAGTAGAGCCTATATTGGAAATCAAAAGGACTGCACTTATTGCCAGACAAAGTGTATAGAAAAGACAGTCAAGAAGCGTTTTATTGTATGTTATTTATTTAAAACTGCACATCAGTAAAGAGTTAATCAGGAAGTAATTCGGCAGGTGGTTTCCAGTAAGAGCTCCTCTTGGCAGGACATATGGACAACACTGGAGCCTGGATTTCCAAAGACAATCAATTGCACCATATCTACTCTGTTTACTCTAGCTTGCTAAAAATATGCCTTAGGGATGGAAAGTGTTCTGTGGTCTCTACATGTGTGTGTAACTGCAAAGGCAGGTGAGGAGGTGGAAAGGGGGAGGTATTGGGCCCCAAAGAGATATCATCATCATCACCACCACCACCATCATTAGAATTGGAAGGGACCTTGGAGGTCTTTTAGTCCAATAGCCTGCTCAAGCAGGAGACTCTATTCCATTTCATAAAAATGGATGTCCAGACACTTCTTAAGAACCTCCAGTGATGGGGCACCCACAAACTCTGAAGACAAGCCATTCCATAGGTTGATTGTTCTCACTATCAGGGAATGTCTGCTTAGTTCTAGGTTGATTTTCTTCTGGATTAGTTTCCAATCACTGCTTCTTGTCTTGCCTTCTGGCATTTTGGAAAATAATTTGACCTCTTCTTCTTTTGCGGCAGCCACTGGGACTGTGCTATCATTTCACCCTTAGTTCTTCTTTTCACTAGACTAGACATACCCAATTCCTGCAACCATTCTTTATGTGGTTCAGCTACCATTCTTCACCCATTTTAGCCTCCAGCCCCTTAATCGTTTTAATTGCTTTTCTCTGCACTCTTTCCAGAGTATCTACATATTTTTTATATTGCAGTGACCAAAACTGGATGCAGGATTCCAAGTGTGGCCTTACCAGGGCCTTATAAAATGGTACTAACATGTCACGTCATTTTGATTCTATCCCTCTGTTAATGTAGCTTAGAGTTGCATTGGCTTTTTTGACTGCTGCATCACACTGTTGGCTCATATTTAAGTGATTGTTTACTAGGACTTTGAGATCCCTCTTGCAGCTACTCCTATTCAGCCAGGTTTCACCTAATCCATGCTTGTACATTTGGCTTTTCTTGCCTAAGTGGAAAATCGTACTTTTCTCTACATTGATTCCAGTGGTGGGATTCAAATAATTTAACAACTGGTTCTCTGTCCTAATGACCATCTGGGTAGGTGGGGCTTGGTGGTCAAGTGACTGGGTGGGCGTGGCCAACTCAAGGTCACTCAGGTCGATGGACGTTTCGTCTTAGCTGTTACAATGGTAATAAGGGTTAACCGGAGAGGCAATTTCTGTAAGCAGGGCAATAAAGATTAAGCTAGAAACAACACCAGAATGTTTCCTTCCTGCCTTCCTTACAGGATTAGCCCTGTAAAGTGGGGAAAAAATGAAATGAGATTTCTTCCAACAACCGGTTCTCTGAACTGCTTAGAAAGTTACCAACCGGTTCTCCCGAATAGGTGCGAACCGGCTGAATCCCACCACTGATTTATTCTCATTTTTTTTAGATGGGGCTGTGTTCAAATCTGTCAAGATCCATTTGGATCTTGAGCCTATCTTCTGTCTATCTATTTTCTGAAGGATACAACTTTATGGTAGCCAAGTGATGGCATCTGAATGTAGTGGTTCCATCATTTCTACAGCTTAGAAAAAAGAGTATGTCCTCTCTCTAAATGCACGGGCTCTAATCTGGATTGGGCTCTCCTGAATAATATATTTAAAAGACTTTTTTAAAAAAAAATTCTGAACATTCCCAAGTCCTCAAAGACAGTAAATCCTAGAGAATATCACATGTTTAGACTCTTTCATTGGCACTGGCACACACACGCACACAAGCACACACACACACACACACACACACACACACACACACACACAAAGGCTACCGCATCTGGAGTCTGTATGAAGAGAGAATTAAGACTTGGCCTTGGTTACCCAACTTGCAACAGACTGAACTACCATCAGCATCACCTTTCCTCTCCATTCCGGGAACCAGCTGGGATGTAGGAGCATTTGACTCCCCTTTCTGACCTTCACTGAGATTGGGAAAGGGCGACCTCAAAGTGGACACTGAGCAGAGGATCACTTTACTGGCATGTTGCTAAACGCTATGAAGAGGCACAGAACTTTGATCGTTTTGCTCTTTGCCTTGGAGTCACGAAAGTGGGCTACAGCCTTCCCTCTAAGAATTCACAATGAAAAGGAGCACGTGGCTCTGAACTTTAAAGGGAAAGCTAATCCTCTTTTGAAAGCTTGATCAGATTTCAAGATTAATGGCATTTCTTCTTGCTTTGATATCCCCTCGTTGCTATTGTTGTGCTGATATGCAAACAATTAAATATATTGTGCAAGATTGCCCACATCATTCGTCCTGTGGTTCCCTGGAAGAGCTATACAAAGCAAGGGCAGATCGCCTGGGGAGCTGAATTGGATCGATTATATACAAAATAAATATGGGACTAAGAAATTCCAGATAGCTTATGATTAAGATCAGGAATGATATAAATTGTTTAAAGTTAGCCTAGCAAGGAGGACCTAAGTTCAATGTAAAGATGTTATCAATTTTCTATTCTTTTTTCCAATATATTTTAGACTGTTTTTGTTAAAGATTTATACCGTGTATGGGTTCTGGGAAGTTGGGGGAGGGAAGGCTGGGGGGTTGGGGGGGAGGGAGGGATGTATATTAGGCTTGATGAGGGGTGTTAGATTTTAATGTAATATGATTGCACATGTATACTGTCTTCTCTTATTTTTTTCTTTAAAACTAAGATATGTTAAGTATATTGATATGGAAGCATAAATACCATCAACATAGAATGGAGTTTGCTCAGAAGCTGAAATACACCAATGAGAGGAAGAGTGGGAAGCAGAGGAGAGAAGAAAGATAGGAAGAGAGGGATAGGAGAGAGGGTAAGGGGGGAAGATGAGAAGGATAAGGAGGAGTGGAATGAAGAGAGAGGAGAAGGAGAAAGGAAGGGGAAGTAGAGTAGGAAAGGATGATGGAGGGAAGAAAGGAGGTAGGAGAGAGGTAGAAGAAAGAGGTGTATGGAGAGCAGAAGAGCCAATAATGGGTTTTTATCTTTCTGGGCGTTGATGACAAGAGGAACTGATGTAATTGCTACTTAATACAATAGGATGTTGGCTATGTAATAGTATACATGTGATTATATGTTATGAAAATGGAAAATTAAAAAAGTATTTTTTTAAAAAAAAATAGAAACTAGAGTTCAACAATCCTCGCTGGGGCCAGAATTCCCATCCCTAGGTGTTACATACTGACAAACAGTATGATAGTCTCCACCAAGGTCCTCTGTTCCGGCGGGTTGGTTGAACGGTGTGACAGCTCCCTATAGACAGAGTCTTTGCTGGATTGTACATAGTTGTCACTTAATAAAGAGCTGTTTGTTGCTGAAGCCTGAGTCTTGCCTCTTCCATTCACCCTATCTAACATAACTGACCACATAGCTCAGTGACAGTATTCTGATAGTCGTGGTTCTGGTATTGGCACCGTCTGTGCCATCAATAGGTGAGGACTTCACACTTCTCTTGCCTTGCTTCTGCTTGCCTTCACTTCAACTCCTCACCACCTATATCCCACCCACCTGTGCCCTTCTGGCTGTCATTTATTCCGAAGCTCTCCTCATCAGCAACAACTGGCTTCTTCTTCTTCCTAACATATTCTTGCAGATGCAGAGTCCGCTTTTTGGATCATTGAAAGCCGCTTTGCATGGTCAGCTGCATCTCCGTGGCGCAGGCCTGCAGCATGCATGTCTTAGTGATGGTGTCTTGCCATCTCTGACACCCTTGAGGTTGCTGGCCATCGACTTCTAGTTGGTAGGCTGTCTTGGCAACGGTGGAAGGTGCGGCTCTCTCGACATGTCCATACCTGCGGAGGTGGCCTTCTCTCATCTTCTCTGTAATTGGTGCCACACCGAAATGCTGTCAAATGGTGTCATTTGTGATGTTGCCTAGGGTGTTGGCTATTCTTGCTAGCTTAGTATCATCTGCAAATTTGATAAGTTCCCCTTCTGTTCCCTCATCAAAGTCATTTATGAAGGTATTGAAGCCTAAGATCAAACCTTGTGGTATCCCACTTCTTACCTTCCTCCATGTTGATGTAGTACCACTAAGGACTACTTGTTGAGTCCGGTTGATCAACCAGTTACAAATACATTTGGTGGTGATGCTGTCTATCCCACATTTTTCTAGCTTATCAAGAAGTAGGTTGTGATATTTTGTTGAATGCTACACTGAAACCTAAGCATATTATGCCCACACCCAGAGAGTAGGTTCGAACAATTTTTGAAACCCACCACTGTTATAGTTCCCATAGGGCTACCCAAAGTTAAATGGTTTCCTCAAACTTCAACACTGCATCTTCAGGATGGACAAACATGGATGGCCACTAGATGGCAGCCAAGACATACAAAAAAACCTTAACTCTTTTTCTGCTCCAGGTACTTGCTATGTATTACAGAGAAGTATTTATTCATTAGCATTGTTTTTATTTTATTGTTATTATTGTTATTATTTGTCTCGCTCTCCATCCCGTCCCCGTCCGTCCCCCCCATTTTCTTCTAGGGAGGAATTCAAGGTGCTGAACCAGAAGTACCTTTAACAGCCTTCATTCCAGTTGCGTTGTTGGAATCTAAATCAATCTGCAATGAATATACCATATCAATGTACGTGATGTTGTGATGGGAAATGGTATGCGGGGGCCAAAATAAGATCACATTTCTCAACATAGTATTTTTTTTATCACAGTATTCCATTTCCCCACCTTTTTGACCCCAGGTTCAGTACTAGAAGCCTTCAGGATCTCAAGAGTAGCCTAAACAGCATTGCTGTAGGTTATACTGTTATTGATTTCAAATCAAATGAAACTAAAATAAATAATCAATTCAATAAGGGGACTATTAGGGAATTACACATAAACTTTCAAGCCAGCAAGTATTAAGACCAGTTAATGACCTTTAAATATCGAAGAGCCTTTTCACTGCTACAGCATAATTTTTATCAACAGCGTACCTCAAAGGCAGATTTATAAAGATCTATGCAGGTAGATCTTAACAGTGTTGCAGGCTTTTCAGAAATTTTCTACTGGAACTCCTATTTTAGACATTCCTAATAAATGTATCCATAGCATTTCTTCCTGCATTGACCTTAAAATAATGCATATTATGGCTAGGTTAGCATGTAAAACACACTGGCAGGATTTGGGCAGCACATTTTTAAATGTTATTGATTAATTAACAGAACAAGGGAGTTGGAAAGGGAGATCCCCTAGTCCAGTGGTTCCTAAAGTGGGTGGTACCACCCCCTGGGGGGCAGTGGGATGACTTAGGGGGGCACTAAGAGGCAAGGGAGGTGGCAGAGGAGTGCTGGAGGTGGCCCCCTCACAGGGCGCAATTCTGCCTGGGGCTCTGTTGGCCGCCATTCAGCTGAGCACTTCCGGCAGGGGTGAAATTCAGTCTAACATCCCAAAGACTGGAAGGATTTTTCGCTCGCTTGCTCGCTCATTCGGGAGGCATACAAGCATGTCAGGTGGAGGGGGGGCAAAGGGAGGGGGCAGAGAAAGAAGAGCCTTTTGCCTGCATTTCTCTTCTAATATGACTCTGGGTGTGCTGTGCACGGAGAAGAGACGCAGGACTGAATGGGGCTGTCTAAGCGTGGCCTAACAATATTGCAAAATTGTCTCTGTACTTCAGGAACTATTCCATCTGTGATAAGAAATTTGAATGGCTCTGGGAGACTTCTGAGAGGCGAGGTGGTGCAGTGGTTAGGGTGCAGTACTGCAGGCCACGTCAGCTGACTGCCATCTGCAGTTCAGCGGTTCTAATCTCACCGGCTCAAGGTTGACTCAGCCTTCCATCCTTCCGAGGTGGGTGAAATGAGGACCCGGATTGTTGGGGGCGATATGCTGACTCTGTAAACCGCTTAGAGAGGGCTGAAAGCCCTATGAAGCGGTATATAAGTCTAACTGCTATTGCTATTGCTATTCTGGAGCACTTCATGACTTAAGAAATGAAGATAATGCCATTAAAAACAATGTTGTTGCTATTTCTAATGTTGCACAAGGAATTTGGAGTCAAAGTAGATGTATGATACAAATAAAGTTATATGTTTAAATATGGATTTGGTATAAACGAGCAGAAATAAATGTTTCTGAAGTAGTATTTGAGGGAAAAGTACATGAAGGAACATAAACCATGGCAGCATTGTTTCATCCTTTCACACATCCTTTTTTTATGCTGTTTACATGGAGCTCATGACTGAAAATACAGTTTGGAATCATAGTAAATATAACTCAGATCAGTGGTGGGTTTCAAAAATTGTTCAAACCGACTCTGTGGGTGTGGCCTCCTTTGTGGGAGTGGCTTGCTGCCCGTGTGATCGGATGGGAGTGGCTTGCCGCCCATGTGACCGGATATGAAGATGCCGACGACACTTGTCAGAACCACCTTAAATTACCCCACACACAGCACTGGCATGCATAAGAATAGGATGCAAACTTGTTATTTAAAAGGCGTCTTTGGTTTGCATTAAAACAACTTCAACACACGCAATGTTCCGATTGCACCACAAACACAGTAGTCATCCTTACCTTTCACAGAGGCACCGAGTTTTATAAACATGAGCATGATAGTGTAGAATAATCATCTCCAAGGACCAGTGGTGGGTTTCAAAAAATTTTTGGAACCTCTTCTGTAGGTGTGGGCTGCTTTCCGGGTCCACTGGTGGAACCTCTTCTAACCGGTTCGGTAGATTTGACGAACCGGTTCTACCGAATAGGTGCGAACTGGTAGGAACCCACCTCTGACTCAGATGGGAAAAAAACCCTCATAATCAGTATCTAAATTTTGTGCCCCAATCTGGCCTGCTGATGTGATCTGAATCTTCAAAGTTTGATTGGATTCATGCTTTTAGGTGGCAGAATTTAAGAAACAAGACTCAAGAGCCAGCCTACAGATATGTCTTTGGAACACATCCACACTATAAAGTAAAATATCATTTGAAACAGATTTAGGTAAGTAAGAAACCATGTAGACTTTCTATCAGTGAATTAGAATAACAAACCACTAAAATGGTGCTTTGAATTTTAACTTTAATCCATTATTTTTTTTTCTTTCACATATGTATTGTACAACAGGTCAATTGGGTTGCAAATAGATATACATTTTGGACCTGCTTTGAAAGGGAGAAGCCATTATTGTTGCAAAAGAGTTCTCATTGTTCTACTAGGGGAAATATTATATGTATTAGTCCTTTTTAATTCACATTTTTCCATGTTTTTCTTTAGTTTTGTTCTGTCTCTATTCAATTATTTTATTTTGGATTTCAATCTTTTGAATAAAATATAATTGTTTAAAACAAGAAATAGATTTAGGTTCACCGTAGTTCTCCAAGGAATTCTGGAGAGTACATTTCTATTATATATAATATATTGAGAGACAATTGGATGTAGTGGTAAATGTGCTGGCTTGGAACCAAGAGATTGCGAGTTCTAATCCTGGCTTAGTCAGGGAAGCTGGCTGGATGATTTAACACCAGTCATTCTCTCTCAGCCCAACCGACTACACAGGGTGGTTATTATGGAGAAAAAAGACACCAGGATACTTAGGTATGTTCAATGCCTTGAGTTATATACACTATAAAAGGGATAAGAATATAATAATACCTCAGATTTAACAATTGTTTATAAGAAAAACAAAAAATGTCTTGATAGTGGATATGGTAGCACCTGGAGACAGCAGAAGAGAAGGGAAAAGGAATGAAGAAAATCACAAAATATGAACACTTGCAAATAGAAAAAGAAAATAGAACAAACTGTGGCAAAGACAGTACTAAAACTAATAAGACACTTTGGATGCAATCCCTAAACATCTGGAATCCTTTATCACTATGAATGCACATCAATTAAAATATTGCTAAGATTGTTGCACAATAATTTGGTTAGTTTTGCATTCATTGTGTCTTCAGAAAGTAGAAGGAAATAGGTTTCTTCATCCAAATATTTGATTGGGTCTTTTTATATTTTGAAATCTATTCCACCTCTAGCTCTTATCAGGTTGCAACAGTCAATAAAATACTAGCACTAATAACAAGTCAATTCAAAATAGTCAAGGAACTGCAGTTGAAGGTCATGCTAATCCTGGTTGCTTTTCAGACCAAACTCAACGAAGACTTTATTGTGTCAGCAACAGGTGATGGAAAAGCGACGATGAACATTTTGACAATTTATAATGCACAATTGCAGGAAGATGCAAATGTTTGCAATAAATTCCATCTGGATGTTTCTGTTGAAAACGTCCACTTGAGTAAGTTTGACTGGAGGCCTTTGGCTTGCTAGAAATAGATTCTAATGAAATGTATGAGGGAGGGAGATTAAAGAGTTTCTATTCATCATGTCAGGATCCCAATCTAGAACAAGTTTTCTCTACTACTTATTCATAAAAAGTCTTTCATTTGATAGAAAATAATATTAACAATTTTATACTTAGTTGAAATCTAGTTCTTGAAGTCAACAAAATAATTTATTTCCCTTTGCCATGAACAAACACCGAAGCAATAGGCATGAGCTTAAATGGACTCCAGGGGATGGTACAGGACAGGAAGGCGTGGAGGAACATTGTCGATGGGGTCGTGATGGGTCAGACACAACTTCACAACTAACAACAGGCACGCTTAGATTCTCTGCTATGCACCATTGTACAACATAGGTGACACAAATGAAGATTAGACAATCTGGGTGAAGTAGCAGGTTGTCAAAACATTGTGTGTAGATCCAGGTTTAAGTCCTCCTCACTTACAAATCTACTGATTTCAGACTACTTCATGTATCATCATGAAAATAATATAGAAAGTGGAAATATGATTTGATATTATATAGAGTAAAAGAATTTGCAATCTGAAACTAATCAACCACCAATAAATGGTGAAGCCATTAATAAATCCCCATGTGAGTGATTATAACTTCCAGATAATTTATTTATAGACTTCCTCTCAAAATGCAATTCACATGACATCAATGATTTATTCATACTTGAAAAAGGAGATACCAAAGATTGCTAGTACAGGGTTCATTACAATTACTGAATTTTTATTTCAGAGCATCATAAACCTCACGTCACAGCTGCCAGATTTGCTTTTGAAAGGCCCAGTGTTTTCTTTCCTCTTTAAATACAGCACAATTCTTATCTGATTTTCTCTTCAGAGAAAATAAGAAGGTGCCTTTGATATAGTACACCACAGCCTACTACTTGATAAGATAGAAAAATGTGGGTTAGACAGCATCACCATCAGATGGATTTGTAACTGGCTGGCAAACCGCACTCAACGTATGGTCTTTGATGGAACTTCATCTACATGTGGGGAAGTATGGAGTGGGTACCCCAAGGTTCTTTTTTGGACCCAATGTACTTCAATAGCTTCATCAATGATTTAGATGAGGGGATAGATGGGGAACTCATCAAGTTGGCAGGAATAGCCAACACTCTAGAACAGTGGTTCCCAAACTTGGCAACTTTAAGACTTGTGGACTTCAACTCCCAGAGTTCTCCAGCCAGCAGAGCTAGCTGGAGAATTCTGGGAGTTGAAGTCCACAAGTCTTAGAGTTGCCAAGTTTGGGAACCACTGCTCTAGAAGATAGGCTTAAGATACAGAAAGATCTTGACAGATTTGAACATTGGGCACTATGGAGGGGGTGAAAAAAGTAAGGTTCTACATTTAGGCAAGAAAAACAAAATTCACATGTATGGTATAGGTGGTATCTAGATCAATAGTAGTAACTGTGAGAGGGATCTTGGAGTCCTAGTGGATAATCACGTAAATATGAGCCAGCCGTGGGCAGCAGCTGCCAAAAAAGCCAACACAGACCTAGGCTGCATTAACACATGGATAGAATCAAGATCTCGTGAAGTGTTAATACCACTTTAAAATGCCTTGGTAAGGCCACACTTGGAATACTGCATCCTGTTTTGATCACCACGATGTAGAAAAGATGTTGAGGTGTAGAAAGACTAAGAGAAAAGCAACAAAGATGATTAGGGGACTGGAGGCTAAATCATATGAAGAACGGTTGCTGGAATTGGGTATGTCTAGTTTAATGAAAAGGGGCACTAGGAGTGACATAATAACAGTGCTCCAATATCGAAGGGGCAGCCACAAAGAAGAGACGGTCAACCTATTCTCCAAAGCACCTGGATGTAGGACAAGAAGCAATGGATGGGAACTAATCAAAGAGTGAAGCAACCTAGAATTGATGAGGAATTTTGCTCTAAGGAGAACAATTAACCAGTGGAACAACTTGCCTCCAGAACTTGTGGGAGCTCCAACAATGGAAGCTTTTAAGAGGAGATTGGACAACCATTTGTCTGAAATGCTACAGAACTTCCTGCCTGAGCAAGGGGTTGGACGAGATCTCCAAGGTTCCTTATAACCCTATCTGTTATTCTGCTATTTGAAAGACCACATTATCAAATAATAACTATGTTTGTATATTATCCCTAGATATACAATGTCACATTTAAATTAGTGTTACTTGTTTCTGACTATCAAACACAGATGTCTTCTAGAAATGAGATGTTACCTGCTCTGTGCTGGCTACATTTTGCCCTAGCAATGTCTTTTAAATCAGAAGATGTATCCTCAACAGTCAATCCAACATTCTGCCTTCTCTTTTCTCCCCTTGAAGCAGAGGTGGATTCCTACCAGTTCGCATCAGTTCGGTAGAACCGGTTCGTCAAATCTACCGAACCAGTTTGAAGAGGTTCCACCAGTGGACCCGGAAAGCAGGCCACACCTACAGAAGAGGTTCCAAAAAATTTTGAAATCCACCACTGACACACACACACACAAACACAGATTCACACAGAGAGAGAAAGAGAAAGAAAGGAAGAAAGAAAGAAAGAAAGAAAGAAAGAAAGAAGAAAGAAGAAAGAAAGAAAAAGAGAGAGAGATGAAAGAAAAAAATAAAAAGGGACAGAGAGGCAAAAGGAAGGAAAGAAAGAGAGAGAGAGAGAAAACACATGGCCAGCAAGCCACTCCCACTAAGTCACATGGCCGGCAAGCCATTCCCACAAAGGAGGCCACACCCAAAGAGTAGGTTCGAAAAATTTTTGAAATCCACCACTGACACACACACACACACAAACACAGATTCACACAGAGAGAGAAAGAGAAAGAGAAAGGAAGGAAGGAAGGAAGGAAGGAAGAAAGAAAGAAAGAAAGAAAGAAAGAAAGAAAGAAAAGAAAGAAGAAAGAAAAAGAGAGAGAGATGAAAGAAAAAAGTAAAAAGGGACAGAGAGACAAAAGGAAGGAAAGAAAGAGAGAGAGAGAGAGAGAGAGAGAGAGAGAGAAAACACATGGCCAGCAAGCCACTCCCACTAAGTCACATGGCCGGCAAGCCACTCCCACAAAGGAGGCCACACCCACAGAGTAGGTTCCAAAAAATTTTGAAACCCACCACTGCCTTGAAGAAACCTGTTCCTTGCTCAAACAGCAGGAAAAGATTGATCTTCCGCTACGAATTCAAACAGCCTGCGAGCCAAATGTGGATTGTGGTGTTTATATTGTAGAATCTTATTAATGAGGTAGTCGTGTCTTTCATTGTTAATAGGATACTTCTAACTATCAAGAATACATGATTTGAAGCAGCCATTTTGAATTTATTCATAATATTCATGGTTTTCTTTTTACACCCAGAATTCTTAGCTGCTGGTACGCACCTTCATCCCGCAGTGATATTTTTCTAATTAAAATTAAATCCAGGGAAAGTGTAAAATTGCCAGTGTGGCAGCGTTTGTGCCAGGATAATCCCCAAACTCAGTAAGGATTACAATATAGCATTTTGGGAGCTGATGTAGTTCTTTGCAGTAGAAAGAAAATATTTAGATATTACAACATTTTATTGATGTTTTCCTCTGAACTGTGTTGAATTCTGATGAGGGAAGGCAGCACATTCTCAACCACAGGCATGGACAAATGTCAATGTAATATCAATGTAATGCAAGCAATAGCAATAGCAGTTAGACGTATATACCGCTTCATGGGGCTTTCAGCCCTCTCTAAGTGGTTTACAGAGTCAGCATATCGCCCCCACAGTCTGGGTCCTCATTTCACCCACCTCGGAAGGATGGAAGGCTGAGTCAACCTTGAGCCGGTGAGATTAGAACCGCTGAACTGCAGATAGCAGTCAGCTGAAGTGGCCTGCAGTGCTGCACCCTAACCACTGTGCCACCTCGGCTCTAGATAGATAGATAAGAGATATGGATAGATGATAGATAGATAGATAGATAGATAGATAGATAGATAGATAGATAGATAGATAGATAGATAGAGCAGCTAGACTTATATACCGCTTCATAGGGCTTTTACAGCCCTCTCTAAGCGGTTTACAGAGTCAGCATATCGCCCCCCACAGTCTGGGTCCTCATTTCACCCACCTCGGAAGGATGGAAGGCTGAGTCAACCTTGAGCCGGTGAGATTAGCAATAGCAATAGCAGTTAGACTTATATACCGCTTCGTAGGGCTTTCAGCCCCCTCTAAGCGGTTTACAGAGTCAGCATATGGCCCCCACAGTCTGGGTCCTCATTTTACCCACCTCGGAAGGAAGGAAGGCTGAGTCAACCTTGAGCCGGTGAGATTAGAACCACTGAACTGCAGATAACAGTCAGCTGAAGTGGCCTGCAGTACTGCACCCTAACCACTGCGCCACCTCGGCTCAGCGCCAACCATTTAAGTGCATGTATCACTCATCTACCCCAACAGGATAAGCTTGTGTTAAAATGGTGAATTTGCAGTGGATCCTGTAAACATTTAAGGAAGGTAGCTTGTGAGCCATGCAATAGCCATGAAACAAGAAGGGATCAATGGGTTCCAAAAATATTAATGAAAGATTAGAGGTGGATAATTCGTTCACTGGGCCAGCTGAATTAAGTTCATTGCATAATTTGCTACTTGATGAAACTATAAAAGGGCAATTAATTGGAATGTGGGAGCATCATTGTCATTGTTTTGAAGGTCAAATAATGAACACAAGCAAGGGAGAGAATGCAATCCAGCACTGACATACTTCCGTAGTAGTTGCTGTATTTCTGCTTTAAACACTCTTCAAAATAAAGATATGGAGATAAATCCTGTAAAGCAATCTGCTACACATTTCTAACAGATGTAACCGATTGTTATAAAACCATGAAATAAAGATGTTCCATGGCGCTTAAAGGTAGGTGACAAGAATCAAGATTGAACTTGATTGAACTTGAAGAATGCAAGAATAATAAATCAAGAAATTAAAGGCATAAAACACAAGCAAAAGTCAGTATGTGCCATGAACCTCCTAGATAGGATGTGGGCAAGAGTATGTTGATTTATAGGGTAGATTGTAGATTATAATTTACAGAGAACAGCATGAATAGGCTTTAGATAAAAGTGGGCTTTTGTGGCATTTGTGCCAAAATTGAAATGTGCTTTGAAGTTTCTAAAGAAAGTGCACATCTTAAAGACATGTGAAAAAGAAAGCACACCCTCTTTGAGTTCTATGATTTTACATATCAAGATATAATAAAAATCATCCGGTCCTTGGCAGTTCTTCGTAGTGGGTAAAGATAAGCTCAGATAAATAACGCATTGCATATTATACTAAGTCATCATTTATTTTACACAAAGAAAAGCCAAACCATGGGTGAAAAACTAAGAATACATTATGATTCAATAGCTTTTTGAACACCTTCAGAAGGAATAATTCTCCAAATGACTTTATCAATTTCTCACGTTGTGGAGGAATTTTTGCCCACTCTTCCTTATAACATTGTTTCAGTTCATTGGTGTTTGTGAGCATGTGTTTATTCTCGGCACTCTTGACTGGGCCATTACAACACCTTGATTCTTTTTTTCAGCCATTCGGTTGTAGATTTGTGGTATGCTTGGTGTTCTGACCCCCCCCCCCTCATCCTACACCAAAGCACACCGAGACAAAGATACTGCAAGGATTTATTAATACACAGACAAAACCTTGGTAGCAATCCAGCACAGAAAAGACATTGGCAACAATCCAGCACAGACTAACCTTGGCAGCAATCCAGCCTGCCAAGCTAGCCACGAAGGTTCTCCAACTTTAGTGAATACATTGACTCCTGCCAAAGGGCGTGTGCACAATCATTCCTTTTATAGTCTTGAGAGGAGCCTAATTACCACCAGCTGAGTGCAATTATCTCCTGTAACTGCGGATCTGTTCCTTCCGCCTATTAGCTCTTCAGTGCCGGGCATCCAGGAACAACTCCCTTGGCTCCTCCCCACTGCTCCAATGCATGACATCTGGATCACACTCCCTTGTCTCCTCCCCACTGGTCCAAGGCTCAGGTGCCTCCTGGTGGCCAACCAGCCTCTCTGCGCCCTGCTCGGAGTCGGAACCCTGTCCAGGATCCTCCACATCCTCCAGAGCCGGCTCATAGGGCCCCTCGCTGTCGGAGTCTGGTGGCAGCTCCAACGGCTCCTGCTGGGCCACAACAGCTTGGGATCATAGTCCTGCTGCCTGACCCAATGTCAACTATGTTTTAGCTGTTTTAGACAGATGGCCTCACATTTGACTCTAGAATATTTGGTAATCAGGCGTTTATGGCCAACTCAATGATTGCAAGATGTCTTGTAGCTATACCCTTCACCCTTCGGCGGTTGGTATGAGATGTTTCTGCTGATACGCTGTGTTTGGTTTTCACCAAATGTGTTGCGATTTGTTCAGATGCAGCTTTGCAAACCTTTTTAGAGAGAAGAGGCTTTCTTAATCAAACCACGATTGTTCAATCTTTTTCTAATTGTGTTATGAAGTTTAACATACCAAGTCCCGCAGAGTCGGAGATGTAACTCTTGGATTTTTTTGCAATTTGTCTGAGCATTCTCTGACCGTGGGGTGAATTTGCTGGGACGTTCATTCCTGGAAATATTGGCAAATGTCTGGAATCTTTTCCATTTGTGAATAATCTTCTTCACTGTAGAGTGATGGACTTAAATTGTTTGAAAATGGCTTTATGACCTTTCCCAGATGAGGGGCAGCAAACATTGTTTCTCTAAGATCATTGCTGATGTCTTTCTCTTTGACATTGTGTTAACACATACCTCAATGCTGGAGAGCAGCAGACGCCTAAATCTTCAATTTCAACACCTGCTGATGACAAAATTAATCAAAAGCACTTGATCAACAGCTGCTGGCTTCTACTCATCATTCAGGCTTTTAAGAAGAGACTGGTCATGGTATAGGGTCTCCTGTTTGAGCAAGGAGGTGGACTAGAATACCTCTAAAATGGTTTTTACTGTGTCCTGATACGTAAAACCATAGAAACCCGGATTGGGCGGCCTATAAATTTAATAAACAGTTAAACAGTTTAATAAACAGAAATCAAAGAGGGAGTACTTTCTTTTTCATATGACAGTATTTCCATCAGAAATTTTAAAAAGATGCCTGGGGCTGGGGAAGATGCATATACCTGCATTTTTCTGTGGCTGGAGCACACACACAAAAAATGGGAAAATCTCTTCCGTAATAAAATGATTTTTGAAATAAATGGAACCTCTGAAATGTCTATTGCTTTGCCTTAAATCTGGTCCCCTTCAAAAAATACTGGGATTGTAATTTCCACAACTATCAAACAATTGTTATTTAATTGTAAGGCACACGCAGGAAGAGAGAGTGGTGAATGAGACCTAATGAGATATAAAATTAAGATTTTGTCTTGTTGGTTTAACTTTGGTCTCATAGATGACAATACTGTTTGTTTCAAATCTAAGTTGAGGAAAGTTTACAGATATAAGCATCTTATAGAGAGAAAATGAAGCTGAAAACTAAGAAGTGATGATGATGAGAAAGTATTGAGAAGATACTAGATAAAGTATTGAGAAGATAGAGCCGAGGTGGCGCAGTGGTTAAATGCAGCACTGCAGGCTACTTCAGCTGACTGCAGTTCTGCAGTTCGGCTGTTCAAATCTCACCAGCTCAGGGTTGACTCAGCCTTCCATCCTTCCGAGGTGGCTAAAATGAGGACCCAGATTGTTGGGGGCGATATGCTGACTCTGTAAACCACTTAGAGAGGGCTGAAAGCCCTATGAAGCGGTATATAAGTCTAACTGCTATTGCTATTGCTATTGCTAAGATGCCTGTTATGTTTCTAAACAACTTACACTGGAACTGTCAAAATATATCATTGAGTAAGTTTGAATCTTAGTGTTTCTAGGCACTCCCATCTCACATAAGAAGGGCAAAGAAACAGTTGCAGTGGAAGAAAGATGATCTTTGTGTCAGAGGAGGATATTAGATCAAAAATGCCTTGTGACATTTGGCATCTTACATCTGGTGTGGATTTAGGAACAAAGAATTTTTCCAGCAAATACTGTTAGACAATGAAAACATTTCATGGAACAGTAGAACTGAAACTTAGAGGATTTTCTAAGAAAAGGATTCAAACAATGCTAGTTCAGCAGGACATAATCACCCAGCACTCATCAGCTTCACTCCCACAGTACATGAGATGTGCTTTTATTAATAATTGTTATTGTAACAGTAAATTCTAATACAGACTAAATTCCAAGAACGAAAACTGAAGAGAAACAGAGTAAAAAATGCACCAGCAAAAAGAGAAAAGTAAGAATATAATAAAAAAAAGAATTATACAAAGAAAAAGGATTATACAAAGAAATTACATCCAAACTTCATCACAAGTGTAAACAAATATAATGATGATTCACTACTTGTAAGGTTGCAAACATTTGTCACTTATTCCCATATCTTATGTCTTATCTATAAACAAATCCATAAAAACATCTTTTTAGCAGAAATGCCCATGAAGTGTTGCCAAAAATAATATCATATGTTACTTTAATCTTTATCAAATGAACCAACTTTAATTGCCTTTCTTTTACTTCTAGCAATCCAACAGTCTTCAATTCATTCCAGTATTGTTAAGGTGACCAGATTTTCAGATTGGTAAAGAGGGACACCTTTGACCGCGGGAGGAGGAGGGGTTGATTAAAAATTTTATACGGAGCAACAAAAATTTTCATACAACGCAAAAATAGTACTGTAATATTTTTTATTTCAACATAACTACAATTTACAAATATAAATTGTAACTGTTGCCAAACATCAAAATTTTGATCACGTGACCATGAGGATGCTGCAACGGTCGCTAAGTGTGAAAATGGTCGCTAAGTGTGAAAAATGGTCATCAGTCACTTTTTTCAATGCCATTGTAACTTTGGTCACTAAGCCCATTATACCACCTTTCTTGCCACAGTTCTTAAGTGAATAACTGTAGCTGGTATTTTGCATTTTGGATAGAATCTTTTTTTTAAATAGCCTAAGACACTTTAAAAAAAGAATCCACACAGAGTAAATTGAAGTAAAACATTTCAAACTATTCTTTCTATGCACAATATATTTCAAAGTATTGTGCATAGAATTTTTAAACATGGTTTCACTTCAATTTATTTTGGATAGAATCTTTTTTTAAATAGTCTAAGACAATTTAAAAAAAGAATCCACACAGAATTTTAAAAAATCCTATGCACAATAAATAAAATATTATTTTAAAATACATTAAAAAAAATAAAAGAAAAAAACCCAGCTCACTTACCAGCAGGCACAAGTGAGCATTGCAAGTCAACCCAGAATGATGTAGATGTTAATACAAAGAACTGAGCAAATTGAAATGATGAAATTAGTCAGGGAAATATTTTTCAAAGAAACTTTGCAACCATTTTTTCTACACGAGCAGACCTCCAACCTCCGTGCCCCTCCCCTCCAGAAAATCCAGGAAGTAACACTCACAACCTCTCTAGCCAAGCATTTCCTGGAGGTCTATGGTACTTGGTCATTTTTTTTAATAAAATGAGGTAAAAGGGGCGCCGGGGGGGGTGTCTGTTTTGTTGCTTTAACGTTTTAATATCTTCAATGAAAGTACTGAGACAGAGAGAGAGAGGTTAGACAGGGTGTCTTTTGTCTTGCCCCGGTTAGGATTTCTTAAGCAAATCCACTGGACTTTCAACATGAAGCCAGAAAATCGGGACTTTTTAAAAACGGCCTGGGACATGGGACAAATTGTTATAAAGCGTGATTGTCCCGCTGAAATTGGGACGTCTAGTCACCTTGATTGTAGGATTTGATTTCTCTTCATTCTCTCTTTGTCCCATTTCACAAAAGTTCTTCGAGGATTTAAAAAGCCTCTTTTGTAAATCCAAAGGCAAAAAAAAAAATAATGATTCATGTTATTCTCTTGGTTTGTCACTTATATTTTGCTTTTAAATATTAAAAACTTAGCCAGTTTCTTTTGTAGATCTGATGAAACATCCTTTTCTAAGTCATACTCTCAGCCGATATCAGTTGTAAATCCACTTTCAATACCATTTCTATCGTGTCAGCTAAAATTTGTTCTGCTTCTGTCATATCTTCAATAACCTCTTTTGGACAGTGTCTATCCATAGAAGCAGATGTCATTACTGACAATATTGGCTACTGTTTTCTGATACATTCTTCAAAAATCTCCTTTTTGTTATATTATTTTTTTATTGTTGTAATGTAAAGTGCAACATTTTACAGGTTTGTAAACCTTTCTTCTGTCTGAAATTGTTAGTCCCCCTAGTGTTCACTTTTTGAAATCATGAAATTACTTATCCTTGTTTTCTCTTGTAAAAGCCAAAACAAAATCCATTATCTGAAATAAACTGCTTGTTCTTTATAATGAATTCCAAATTCTTATTGTAAAAGCTTAATTATTTCAATTTCATCTGGGCCCTTAGTCCATTTATAGCATTCTAAGATCCAAACCTTATTCATCATATTTTTCAAACTATAAAATGCTCCAAAGTATAAGATGCACCTAGATTTTGGGGAGGAAAAGAAGGGGAAAATATCTGCCTCCCAGCAATTTGCCACCTTGCAACAAACAGTACAGACAATATACATTATTTGTAGTGTTATATTTCAGACTATACTTGTACAGATGCTTTTAAAATTGATGTGCTTTCTTAAGGTGACCAGACGTCCCGATTTCAGCAGGACAATCAAGCTTTATAACAATTTGTCCCGTGTCCCGGGGCGTTTTTAAAAAGTCCCGATTTTCTGGCTTCATGTTGAAAGCCCAGTGGATTTGCTTAAGAAATCCTAACCGGGGTAAGACAAAAGACACCCTGTCTAACCTCTATCTCTCTGTCTCAGTACTTTCATTGAAGATATAATTAAAACGTTAAAGCAACAAAACGGACACCCCCCCGGTGCCCCTTTTACCTCATTTTATAAGAAAAAATGACCAAGTACCATAGCGCTGCAGGAAACACTTGGCTAGAGAGGTTGCGAGTGTTACTTCCTGGATTTTCCGGAGGGGAGGGGCACAGAGGTTGGAAGTCTGCTCGTGTAGAAAAATTTGTGGCTTTTCAAAGTTTCTTTGAAAAATATTTCCCTGACTAATTTCACCATTTCAATTTGCTCAGTTCTTTGTATTAACATCTACATCATTCTGGGTTGACTTGCAATGCTCACTTGTGCCTGCTGGTAAGTGAGCTGGGTTTTTTTCTTTTATTTTTTAAATGTATTTTAAAATAATATTTTATTTATTGTGCATAGGATTTTTTAAAATTCTTTGTGGATTCTTTTTTTAAAACTGTCTTAGACTATTTAAAAAAAAATTCTATCCAAAATAAATTGAAGTGAAACCATGTTTAAAAATTCTATGCACAATACTTTGAAATATATTGTGCATAGAAAGAATAGTTTGAAATGTTTTACTTCAATTTACTCTGTGTGGATTCTTTTTTTAAAGTGTCTTAGGCTATTTAAAAAAAAGATTCTATCCAAAATGCAAAATACCAGCTACAGTTATTCACTTAAGAACTGTGGCAAGAAAGGTGGTATAATGGGCTTAGTGACCAAAGTTACAATGGCATTGAAAAAAGTGACTGATGACCATTTTTCACACTTAGCGACCATTTTCACACTTAGCGACCATTGCAGCATCCTCATGGTCACGTGATCAAAATTTTGATGTTTGGCAACAGTTACAATTTATATTTGTAAATTGTAGTTATGTTGAAATAAAAAAAATATTGCAATACTATTTTTGCGTTGTATGAAAATTTTTGTTGTTCCGTATAAAATTTTAAATCCACCCCCCCACCCACCCACCCCCGGTCAAAGGTGTCCCTCTTTACCAATCTGAAAATCTGGTCACCTTATGCTTTCTGAAAGTATTGTTATACTCTGCTATGTTAAAGAATAGCACTTTTTAAATCAATAGCACTGGGCCTCTTCAGATCAAGCATTTATTTTAAAAAGCTTCTTCATTTTGTTAAGTTGTCAAATTAATAATAAAGCAGTATTTAAAAAATAAGGTTAATAATTTGAACATTCCATAGGCATTTATAGTTGTTGACTTACCTCCTTGCAGCAAACAGCCTGATTAGCACAAGAAAAAAAAAATCTGCCTCCCAGTAATTTGCCACGTGGAGCAAAGAGCAAGTTTCACTTTCAATTTCTCCCGATCATCAGCTGTTACAGCTGCAGGGATTGCTATAGCTTATTGAAGCCTCCACAAACCCCCGTTTGCTGCAAAGAGGTAAATTGCTGGCAGTGGTGGGTTTCAAAATTTTTAGAACCTATTCTGTAGGTGTGGCTTGTTTTGTGGGAGTGGCTCGATGGTCATGTGACTGGGTGGGCGTGGCTTGGTGGGCATATGACTGGGTGGGCGTGGCCAACTTGGAAAATGTGGTGAAACTCACTTAACAATGCTCTTGCTTAGCAACCAAAATTTTGGACTCAATTGTGGTCATAAGTTCACTTTCTTTTTCTTTCTTTCTCTCTCTCTTTCTTTCACTCTTTCTTTCCTTCCTTCCTTTCTTCCTTTTGTCTCTCTCCCCCTCTTTCTTCCTTCCTTCTCTCTCTCTCCCACTTCCTTTTTCTTTCTTTTTTCTTTCTCTTTTTATCTTTGTCTCTCACTTTTTTTCTCTCATTCTCCCTCCATTCCTTCCTTCCTTCCTTTCTTCTGTGTATCTCTTTCTTTCCTGTGTTTATCTCTCCACCTTCCTTCCTTCATTCCTTCCTTCCTTCCTTCCAGAACAGGTTCCAAAAGGTATGCTAAATTTCACAAACCGGTTCTGGTGTACCGGTGCGAACCAAGAGAAACCCACCCCTGATTGCTGGGAGGCAGAGGCCGAAGGGTTGGGGCCAGTGAGTTGGTGGGGCTACATTCAGTGTATAAGACGCACTCAAATTTTCACCCTCTTTTATGGGGGGAAGGTGTGTCTTATACTCTGGAAAAATACAGTAGCTTTTTGTTGCTTATTTCAGATTATTTAAATTCTTAAACTTATGATGAAATTTTTCTTTTGTTCAGGATGGAAGGCAGACTCAATTGATGAATTTGTGCAAGGTTTCCTGGTTCAGAAATGGGGGCATAAGATTGATTTGTGAAATGGTTCCCTATCCATAGTTTCAATTTGCTCTTTCAGGAGGAGCCATGAATCCCAGGACCCCTAAACTGCACACCAGATCTGTTCTAAGTTTAGTTTAGTTTAGTTTAGTTTAGTTTAGTTTAGTTTAGTTTAGTTTAGTTTAGTTTAGTTTAGTTTAGTTTAGTTTAGTTTAGTTTAATGAAATTTGTATGCTGCCCACTCCCATTGGGACTCTGGGCGGCTCACAAGCAAGATAAAAACACTTAAAAAATTTAAGAAAGATACAATATTTAAAATTAATACATCATCCATTCAGTCTAAGTGGGGCTGGATATAATCAACAGCCCCAGGCCTGCCGGAACAGCCAGGTCTTGGTCGCTTTACGGAAGGCCGGGAGAGTGGTGAGGGTCCGGATCTCTACGGGTAGATCATTCCACAGGGCCGGTGCAGCCGCAGAGAAGGCCCTCCCTCAGGGACCGCCAGCCAGCAGTGTTACCCCCATTCAGAATCAGAGGTGTTATCTCCCCTTGACTTTGAAGAAGGTAAAGTCAGAAGAAACTGCCTTTGGCTTGGGTTGAATTACAGGCAAGGCTGACTACAGAGACGTAAATCTAGCCATTACAGATTTTTTAGGGCACTGGCAGGGAGGCAAGAGAAACCATATGCATCATGACATCATCACTCAAATGGTCATCTGCACAATGATGTCATCATGGCCTGTCACCGATGCCGGTGCAGGTTTGAATTGGACCTTTTAACTGAAAATGCATTAAGAGTATGAAGTTTAATGCAGTTTCAGCTAAACTTAAGAAAAACAGTCCAATGCAACCTGGAGGGGGAAATGTCAGTTGAAAGATGGCTCTGCAAAAATTGGAGCCAACGGCTGCTGCAACGAACAAAGACTTGGCAAGTAGACCAGCTCTTAAAACTTATTCAGACAAGGAAAGGACTTGGGATCACTCGCAAGTGGTTCTGGCAGCTGCTCCTCACAAGGAGACGGCAAGTCAGTGGTTTCCAGTGATTTTAGAGTTGTGGGAGATGATGCAAGATGCTATATTGCACAGATCATGGCAGGCACCTTTAAAGGACACTATGTTGACATACCTGCTTGTTCTGACCCCCCCCCCCTCGTCCCACACCAACACACATTCCGAGCCAAAGATAAGTTACGGCATTTAATTAACAGACAGACAGGTCCTTGGCAGCAAACCGGCACAGATAAGCCTTGGCAGCAATCCAGCCTACCAAGCTCACAATAATGTTCTCCGACATTAGTTCCTGCATTGACTTCTGCAAAATGGGCGTGTGCACAAGCAGTCCTTTTATAGTCTGGAGAGGAGCCTAATGACCACCAGCTGAGTGTAATTACCTCCTGTACTTGCACAACTGTTCCTGATGCCTATTAGCTCTCCAGTGCCGGGCATCTAGGAACAACTCTCTTGTCTCCTCCCCACTGCTGATGTCAGGATCACACTCACTTGTCTCCTCCCCACTGGTCCAAGGCTCAGGCGCCTCCTGGTGGCCAACCAGCCTCTCTGTGCCCTGCTCGGAGTCGGAACCCTGTCCAGGGTCCTCCACATCCTCCAGAGCCGACTCATAGGGCCCCACGCTGTCGGAGTCTGGTGGCAGCTCCAACGGCTCCTGCTGGGCCCCAACACCTGCTATTCTAATTACTTTTGGAAATTGGTTGTTAACTGTTTTTTCAGTTATTAGAAATCTTTGGTTGACGAGTTTGATAGCACTAGGTGAGTTTCTCTTCAATTCTCAGCAAAATAAGGTTTTGACTAGAAGATTTAAAAAAAATAAAAACAGCAAAGGGGTGATTCAAAGTTTGATTTTAGTAATCTACAAATGCACTAAAGGTCCAGATAAATTTGAAATACGATTTTGGAATTATTTAAAAAGAATTCTCCCTATGGGATAATGTTTTTGTTTTAAATATTTTTTAAAACATGGTAAGGTACAATTTTTTAAAAATTGGACATTAGAGGGAACTAGAAGGAACTAAAGATTATAATTAAAGGAAAACATATAAACTCAATTTACAATTACAGAATGGAGGAAAACAGTAGTGGTGGGATTAAAAAAAATACTATCGGTTCTGTGTGTGTGCTTAGTGGGCATGGCCACATTGTCATGTGACTGAGTGGGTGTGGCCAGGGTTTCATGTGACTGGGTGGGTGTTCTGACCCACCCCCTTCTCTGTCCAGGAACGAAAGCCAAACAGACGTACAAAAGAATGTTTTAATCAGTCCAGGCTCTTGTTGGCTGCAAGCCCAAATAAACAAAGATAATAGCTCCGGCAGAAAGTCCTCACACCACAATGCAAACCCAGCTTCTCTTATCTCAAGCCACTTATCCAAGTTGGCTTCTCTCAGTTTGTGAACACGAACAAGAACGAGAACGTTGACTTCTGCAACCAGGGCGTGACACCAGCAGTCTCTTTTATCAGCAGGAGGGGATCTTGATCAGCATCAGCTGTTCGTAATCACCTCCTGTAGTTACTCCGTTGTCCTTTACGCCGAGTAGCCCTGCGCCTGCATGCATCCTGATACAACTCCCAAATGCTTTCCTGAATATTCCCTTTGATCCAGTGCTCTGCCGCCACCTGGTGGCCAACCAGTCTCTCCTCGCCTTGCTCGGAGTCGACACCCTGTCCAGGGTCCTCCACTTCCTCCAAGGCTGACTCATAAGACCCCTCACTGTTGGAGTCTGGCGGCAGCTCCAACAGCTCGTGCCGGGCCACAACAGGTGGGTGTGGCCAAATTAGCAGTCCATTTTGCGAGGGAGCATGGGGCTGGACTAGATGACCTCTAAGGTCCATTCTAGCTCTGGATTGCTGTGTTGTTCAAAGCATCCTCTGAAGCTGTGTCTAGTGCCAGCCAGGTTTGTGGTCCCTTCTTCCTCTCCTTCCCTCTTTCTTTCTTTCTCCCTTCTTTCTTTCTCCCTTTCTTTCTTTCTTTCTTTTTTCTTTCTTTCTTTTTTTTTTCTCCCTTCCCTCTGTGGGAATCAACCCTCCTCCCAAATAAAATATTACTCATAAGAAAAGGCTCCCAGAAAAGCAAGATAAAATCAAGCTGCTAACAAAGAAACCTGCCTGATGCTCATTCCACATTCCTGCCAGATAGAGAGAATGAGATAATGACCCTAGAGAAAGTGGAAGCAGGGCATGGAACAGAACAGGCATAGAGAGCGGGGAAAAAACAGGCGTGAGCCTCAATGTCCAGTCGTGGGGAAAAAAACTTTTTGTCCAACTTCTTATAGTCTTTGCACAGCTTGTACAGATCGTCATAGTGTTAGAAACATTATTTCATGTTACACAAACCTCATGATTTTTCTCAGCGCACTGAAATGGACTTTAGAAGAGGAAAGAAATACATTTTCTGGCTTTTTTTAAAGATATCTATGTCCCTCCTCCACAGTACCCTTAAATATAGCATAATATTCCGGTCATGTGGTCTGCAATATACCCAAGACGGCTGCCCCCACACACACCAGGCACGTCCTCATTGTTCCAGTCCTCACATATGATTACAAGTATGAATCAGGTTTTAACCTGAATACTTTTCTGAGAGCCACACATGATTAACCAAGAGAAGTATGTGAGGAAGTGCTATATTTAAAATCTTCTAGATATGGAAATTTAGCCCGTGCTCTCCCCCCCCTCCTCCCCATCCCCTTCCAACAAAAATCCTTTGTGAGGGGAAATGAAGCCCACGAGAATAATCAGATATTGAGGTGGAAAGGGCTTGAAAGGTGTTGTGGCCCAGCAGGAGCCGTTGGAGCTGCCACCAGACTCCGACAGCGTGGGGCCTATGTGTCAGCTCTGGAGGATGTGGAGGACCCTGGACAGGGTTCCGACTCCGAGCAGGGCACAGAGAGGCTGGTTGGCCACCAGGAGGCGCCTGAGCCTTGGACCAGTGGGGAGGAGACAAGGGAGTGTGATCCGGATGTCATCAGTGGGGAGGAGCCAAGGGAGTTGTTCCTAGATGCCCGGCATCGGAGAGCTAATAGGCGTCAGGAACAATTACGCAGTTACAGGAGGTAATTGCACTCAGCTGGTGGTCATTAGGCTCCTCTCCAGACTATAAAAGGACTGCTTGTGCACACGCCCCTCTTGCAGAAGTCAACGCATTAACTAATGTTGGAGAACTGTGGTTTTAGCTTGGCAGGCTGGATTGCTGCCAAGGCTTGTCTGTGCTGGATTGCTGCCAAGGCTTGTCTGTGCTGAATTGCTGCCAAGGACCTGTCTGTCTGTTAATAAATTCCGTAAAGTATCTTTGGCTCGGAGTTCCTTGGTGTGGGACGAGGAGGGGTCAGAACAAAAGGCATTGATGGGTTGCATAAAAATGAAATGCAGATCTTGGAGAAGGGATGAAACGGTGTGCAGGTGGTGGTGGGAGCTAAATTTTGATCATCCTAATGTGGATTGATTTATGGAGACATTTAATACAATGGTAGATTTGAAGAAAAGGGAGGCAGAGGGGACAGCACAATTTATGCTGGTGGACAGCACTTTAGCATGAACATCTGGCTTACTAGATCTCTGATGGCAAACCTATGGTATGTGTGTCATGCAGAGCCCTCTCTGAAGGCATGCCAGCCATCCTCCCAACCTAGCTCCATCGTGCATGCACGCACGCCTCCCTCAGGCCAGGGAGGCGCACGGGCATGCACGATGGTCTTCGGATCTCTGCCATGCATAGGGGGCACTCAAATTGCCTTTTGGGTCCTCGCACAGCGCCCTCACACCCTGTTTTGTTTTCCAGGTTGGTGCATGGGGTCTTCCAGTGCCAAAATGACCCCCCCATGGTTTGTTTGGGACCCTGGAAGGCCTCCTGCACCAACTTGGAAGCCAAAAATGGGGAAGGGAGGAGGCCCATGCGTGGGTGGGAGCATGGGGGGGTCGTGTGTGCATGTGAGGGGGATCACATGCACATGTGCAAGGGTGCAGGGTAGATTTGGGAGTCGCATCTGCATTGCATTATAGATGAGTGCGCATGAGTGCACTGTCATACTCGCGTGTGCGTGCTTTCGGCACATGGCAACAAGAAGGTTAGCCATTAAATTGTTTAAAGTTAGCTCAGCAAGAAGAAGCTAAGATCAATGTAGAGATGTCATTAATTTCTTTATTTCTTTTTTCTCAATAGATTTTAGACTGTGTTTGTTAAAAATCCACACCGTGTACGGGTTCTGGGAAGTCGGGGGGGAGGAGAAGGGGGGTTGGGGGGAGGGTGGAGGGAGGGAGGGGTATACATTAGGCTAGACAAGAATTTGGTGGTAAACTAGAACTATTTTGACACACAAAAATTGAATTGAATTGAATTGAATTTATTGCATTTATATGCCGCCCTTTTCCCTGAAGGGGACTCAGGGTGGCTCACAATCCAAGTCAGGGAAGGGGATACAGATAAGGGATAAAAAGACAAACAAAACAATACACAATTTAAAAGCACACAACAAACATACCATTCGAGAAGGGGGGCAAAAGCTCTTTAGCCCCAGGCCTGTCGGAACAGCCAGGTTTTAAGGGCTTTGCGGAAGGCCTGGAGGGTGGCGAGGGTTCGAATCTCCACGGGGAGCTCGTTCCAGAGGGCCGGAGCAGCCACAGAGAAGGCCCTCCTCCGGGTAGTCGCCAGTCGGCATTGGCCGGCAGATGGAAAAATTGTACTCTGATGTCTCACTGATTGAGGAATGATGAAATGTTTGTTTAAAAAAAAAAAAAAAAACTTTTGAAACATCAAAAAAAAAAAAGAAGAAGGTTAGCCATGACTGTGCTAGACTCTCTGAAAGACAACATAAAATTAATATTTCCATCAAGGAAAAATTACTTAAAAGTTCAATTCAAGCAGAGGATGATGAAAACAAAATTGTCCAGTTGTGGACTCCTAAGAGTGACTACCGTATTTTTCAGAGTATAAGACACACCTTTCCCCACCCCCCACCCCAAAAAAAGAGGGTGAAAATTTGGGTGTGTCTTATACATCAAATGTAACCCCGCGCACCCACCAGCCCCCACCCTTTGGCCTCTGACTCCCAGCAATTTACCTCCTTATAGCAGTTAGACTTATATACCGCTTCATAGGGCTTTCAGCCCTCTCTAAGCGGTTTACAGAGTCTGCATATCACCCCCACAGTCTGGGTCCTCATTTCACCCACCTCGGAAGGATGGAAGGCTGAGTCAACCTTGAGCCGGTGAGATTAGCAATAGCAATAGCAGTTAGACTTATATACCGCTTCATAGGGCTTTCAGCCCTCTCTAAGCGATTTACAGAGTCAGCATATCACCCCCAACAACAATCCGGGTCCTCATTTCACCCACCTCGGAAGGATGGAAGGCTGAGCCGGTGAGATTAGAACCGCTGAACTGCAATAGCAATAGCAATAGCAGTTAGACTTATATACCGCTTCATGGGGCTTTCAGCCCTCTCTAAGCGGTTTACAGAGTCAGCATATCGCCCCCAACAACAATCCGGGTCCTCATTTCACCCCCCTCGGAAGGATGGAAGGCTGAGTCAACCTTGAGCCAGTGAGATTTGAACTGCCGAACTGCAGAACTGCAGTCAGCTGAAGTAGCCTGCAGTGCTGCATTCTAACCACTGCGCCACCTCGGCTCCCTTGCTCCTTGCAGCAAAAGGGGAAAATGGGGCTTGTGGAGGCGGCAATAGGCTATGGCAGCGATGGAGAACCTTTTTTGGCTTGTGTGCCATAAGTGGGGGGATCACAGGGGGGTCTTGTGCGTGGGCGTGCCGCACCCATAATGCAATGCACAACCACCAAGCATGCATGCGTGCATGACAGGCACCCCCCCCCATTTTTTGCATCCTTTTTTCGCCCTCCCCAGGCTCCAGAGGCTTAAGAGCCAAGGTGGCGCAGTGGTTAAATGCAGCACTGCAGGCTACTGCTAGATCAGCAGTTCAGGGGTTCAAATCTCACCGGCTCAGGGTTGACTCAGCCTTCCATCCTTCCGAGGTGGGTAAAATGAGGACCCAGATTGTTGAGGGCAATATGCTGACTCTCTGTAAACCGCTTAGAGAGGGCTGAAAGGCCTATGAAGCGGTATATAAGTCTACTGCTATTATAGGAACCCGGGGAGGGCGAAAACTGCCTCCCTTGATCCCCCCACTTATGGCACAGGAGGCCCTCTGGAGGCTTCAGGAGCTTCCCTGAAGCCTCCGGAGAGCAAAAAATGACCTTACCAGCAAACCGGAAGTGATTTCTGGGTTGCTCGTAGGGGTTTTTTTTGTCCTCCGGAGCACAGGTGGCACGCATGCCATAGGTTCGTCATTCCGGGGCTATGGCAATCCCAGCAGCCTGAAACAGCTGATCATCGAGAGACACGTGCTGAAACTGAAATTGAAAGTGAAACCAGCAGTTTGCTGCAAGGAGACAAATTGCTGGGTGGCAGAGGCAGATTTTTTCCCCCTTCTAATCAGGCTAAACTGAAACAAGCTGTTTGATGTTTGCTGCAAGGAGGTAAGTCAATAACTATAATTGCCTATAGCCGTGATGGTGAAAGCTGCATCAATTTTAACAGCATCTGTACAAGTATAGTCTGAAATGTAACACCACAAACAGTGTATATGTACTGTTTGCTGTTTGCTGCAAGGAGGCAAATTGCTGGGAGGCAGAGGCAGATTTTTTCCCCCTTGTTTTCTTCCCCAAAAGCTAGGTGCGTCTTATACTTCAGAGTGTCTTATACTCCAAAACAAATACAGTATTTCAAATCATTATGTGAATTTCCTCTTTTGTTCAGCACCAAGCTATGCCACCTCCTCAAGCGGTTGCCTCCCTCCTTGTACCCCAGGCACTCATGAGGTAGCAGACCAAAGTTATTCAAGGCCAATCCCAATATGAGTTTGATGCAGTGGTGGGATTCAGCCGGTTCGCACCTATTCGGGAGAACCGGTTGGTAACTTTCTAAGTAGTTCGGAGAACCGGTTGTTGGAAGAAATCTCCTTTTGCTTTTTTCCCACTTTACAGGGCTAATCCTGTAAGGAAGGCAGGAAGGAAACATTCTGGTGTTGTTTCTAGCCTCATCTTTATTGCCCTGCTTACAGAAACTGCCTCTCTGGTTATTGTAAGAGCTAAGATGAAGCACCCATTGATGTGAGTGACATTGAGTTGGTCACGCCCACCCAGTCACATGACCACCAAGCCACACACACCCAGCTGATCATTAGGGCAGAGAAGCTGTTGTTAAATTATTTAAATCCCACCACTGGTTTGATGTACAAGCTGCCTTGCTTTCAATAGGCATCTCATTTGGAAGTCCTTCGCTGGGCAACCTTCCACAACTTAGGCCCACCTAAAGATGTCGAAATTTGGATTCATAAACCCAAAGTCAGGGGTGGGTTCCAGCTGCTGCTACTGCCCGTTCGCTCACACGCACGCATGCGCAGTACTAAAAAAAATGTTTCTGTGCATGCGCAAAAGCAAAAAACAAGATAGCGGTTTCTAAGAGACGAGGTGGCGCAGTGGTTAGGGTGCAGTACTGCAGGCCACTTCAGCTGACTGTTATCTGCAGTTCAGCGGTTCTAATCTCACCGGCTCAAGGTTGACTCAGCCTTCCATCCTTCCGAGGTGGGTGAAATGAGGACCCGGATTGTTGGGGGCAATATGCTGACTCTGTAAACCGCTTAGAGAGGGCTGAAAGCCCTATGAAGCGGTATATAAGTCTAACTGCTATTGCTATTGCTATTGCTATGGTGCCACTGAGAGAACCAGTTCAGGGGTGTGGCAGGCCGAATTATTACCTACTCAGCCTAATCAGTCCAAACCAGTAGGAACCCATCTCTACCCAAGGCCTCTGGATGACACTGACTTGGTGAAAGCTTCCCCAAGTCCATTTCTCTTCCTTAAATTAATGAAACTAAGACTGATATAATATTGGAAAATCCAGCATTTTCCATTGCATCAGCAGCTGGAGTAAGACAGAGGATCTATATAATCTGCAGCCTTAATATTTTCATGATGCAAACCCAGAAGGGGAACTATTCTTTTGTAGATTTGCCTCTGAGAACATCGGGGGGGAGGGGGGGGGCGGGATGATCTTTCATGGGAGGAAGGTCAGAGGGAAAGAAGACTGGATGAAAGAAGGAAAGTGGATCCCAGATGTATTGTTCTGTGCTGTCAAGCCCACAAACACAGAGTGTGCTTGGATTTGCTTGTGACTGCAATTAGCACGGTCAGCAGATACTATTCAGTGGGTGGAATTCCTCAATTGTGTCCCCAGGGGGAGATCCGGGACAGTTCATCAGAAAAAAGAGCATCATCGCAGTCATGTGAAACTTTCAGTCATACCAATAGAAGTTGACCTCTTCAAAGGGAATAAGGACCATTATTCTGTCAGAGCAATCTGTTTAGTTTCAGCTGAAAAGAGGAAGTGTCTATGACCACCAGGGACTTCCTGGAATGTAATCGTCTGATTACATTCCTTTGCAGACGTCACTCACATCTGGAAGTTACATACAAAGAAGGGAGGGAAGCGCCATATTGTTGACTCCTGCCCACAGTGCAACTCATTTTGCTAGGGAATTCTGGGAGTTGTATTTCCAATAATTCTGAAGAGGGCCAAAGGCTGGCAAGGACAGAGTCTTGTCTCTGCTACTAAATCATCAACATGTTAGATTTAAATACCCCCTACCTGTTGTGGCCCAGCAGCGGCCGGCTGAGTTGTGGTGGAATCTGACAGCGATGAACACTATGGGACTGCCCTGGAGGCTGAGGAAGACTCTGTGGGGGTGTTCAGAGTCAGAGCAGAGACTAGAGAGGCTGTTGGCCACCAGGTGGCATCTGAGTCAGGAACACTATGGGACTGCCCTAGAGGCTGAGGAAGACTCTTTGGGGGTGTTCGGAGTCAGAGCAGAGACTCGAGAGGCCTGTTGGCCACCAGGTGGCGTCTGAGTCAGGAACACTATGGGACTGCCCTGGAGGCTGAGGAAGACTCTGGGGGGGTGTTCGGAGTCAGAGCAGAGACTCGAGAGGCCTGTTGGCCACCAGGTGGCGTCTGAGTCAGGGAGCAGTGAGGAGGAACAGAGGGAGGTTGTCCCTGACACGCGGATGCGTAGAGCTGTTAGGAGGAGGGAGAAGCTTTGGAAACAGGCTCATAGAAGGAAATAGGAAACAGGTGCTACTGAATGGCTCCTCCCAGAGAGCTTGAAGTATCCAGCCCCACGGTAACTATGAATGTTGTGTGTATTTTAAACTGTTGTTTGTCTTATTTATTCGCTTCCCTTTTGTATTGTAAGCTGCCCGGAGTCCTCCGGGAGTGGGCGGCATACAAGATTAATAAACTATAACTATAACTATAACTTATAGGTGGGGTGATGGGAGAGGAATTTTGCAGGAAACAACAGTTATTTATCCAGGTGTAGCGAACGTTTGAAGAAATCCGTGAGTTCAGGCCTTGTTTTCCTAAGAGATAATTTTCTGGGCTCCCGGCCAAAGGGTTGACTATCTCCCTCCTTAGTCGTGGCAGACAGCCAAGCCACCGTCAGTATAAGTTAGATGCTTGGGACAGAACACTACCCATCTGCGTGATAAGGAGAGACATATTTTCAAGAAGCCAAGCTTGCTTGTGGTGTTTCATTTGCTGCCTTTTCATTCAGAGTTCTCACCAAAGCATTTGCCTCTATCACAAAACTACATTTTTTATATATATTGGTTTATGGATTTTAAAAGGAGAGGGTTATCTATTGTCTAGCTAATCACATTTTTCTTAGGTAGTGAGTAAGGTGCTCGCCCCAACACTTCTTTCCACCTACCTGTAGTCCAAGGGCTTCTCTTTCCATGGACTTTGGGTTCAGTTTTCACTGGTCATAAGTTGGGAGCAGACAGCAATCCTGAACAGGAAGGAAGGACAGCTCTGCCCCCAGTTATATACATCTTTCCCTTCGTGGCAACAGGTGGGAAGTGGAAAATGTCAGTGTTCAAACCCAAAAACCTGATGCACCCACCCAGGAAAAGGCAAGAGAAGTCGCTTCCCTCAAGGAAGTCCCAGCCCACCAAGTCAAACATGGCCAGTGCATATATAAAGGACAGTTGAGAAACCTTGTGGTTTCCTCCCCAGAGTTTGTGGGCGTTGCATGCTTTCTCTCTCTCTCTCTCTCTCTCATGTACGAGACTCAGTCTGCAGATAAGCAGCACGCCTCTGGGTTCTACAGTTGCTTCCACATTTCCCCTGAAGGACACACGATGGAAGCGGCTGCAGGGTACCCCTCTGTTTTCGTTGTGGACCCAACACTAAGGGATGTTCCCTTTGTGCCACCCAGACGGAGGAATCCAAAGAAGTGGCAAGCTGGCCAGATGTTCTTGGGGCTCCTGGTCCTGCTGATGCTGAGCGGCTTAACCATCCAAGCCTATCTCCTGATTTCCTTCCGCAAGGACCTGGATGCAGCGATGGCAAAGGTCATAGAGAGTGATAAAGTGTGGTGAGAATGAGATTCTAATGGGACAGGAAGGAGAGGCCAAGGAGTTGGAGGAGGAACCTAGTCAATAAATACGCTGGACCGTGCGTCCTTGATGTGGTAGTGTCTGGTTTCTCTTCGGTTGAAACCAGGACAACTATGATATCGTTTCTTGGTGCGGTTGGCTCCGCATGCTAAGTGTGTGCTCTTGTATGCGTGCAGGGGATATGTGTGGTATGTTGGAGAAAAAAAGAATAATAATTTCTTAGGTATGATAAATTCAGAGTACTGACAATGGTCAAAGTAGCTTTCAAAATTATTGATGGGAGACAAGAGGGAGAAGGGTACTTCCAGCAAGTCAATTGAACAGCAGGATGTAATTTCTACGGTCATTCAAAAGCTATTCAATTAATCTGATCTAAGCATGAAACCAATGATTAGTATGTGGCACTGCAATTTTTAGTCTATTTTAATGTACCTTGTATTCGATGGAAATACAAAGTGCAATTAAACAGTAACCTTGTGTCTTTCGGAGAATTTTACAGATAAGTCAACGGAGTATCTTCTATTTGGAATCTTTCAATATTTTGCAACTATTTTCCCTTTTTTTAAAAGGAAAAAAATGACAGAGGCTGGTCTTCATATATTCCTCCAAGCCAGATCGATAGCTTGCCTGATTTCGGTAGCATGTTCTATAAATGAGCCATTGCTTTCTAAATCATTGGTGTGAACCAAACTCACTAAGAGTTTATACTCACAAATCATGATTAATTGTGAATTAGCCTGATTTGTGAATCCAGCCACTGTAGCTCTAATAAACGTTTGTCTTCTTATTCTAGAATCCTCTTTTTTCCTTTTTTTGGACACTTCTGGATTATTAACTACTAAAAAAGCCAAAAATAGGGGGAAATGATATCATTTTATGCTGGCTTGGGGTTAAAACTTTATGTTGACAGAGATTCAGACTTCAGATGTGTTTCAAGGCACATAATCAAGGAATGGTTTCGATGCTGAATTGAATTCTATATTAGATTTGTTTTTCAAATATGTCCTTTTTTATATCTCCCACAACTTGATTTGCCATTATTTTACAGATGGGATTATATGCAATTTCCAATGAGAAGCACAGCTTTCTTTTTTTACAGCTATTCCCTGGTTATCCTGATACAATATAATAAAAACAATCATAATAACATAATAATATAAATGCATACCTAAACTAATGATAACAATTTATTATTATTATTATTATACAATTGTATCACAGCGGCCAGTTGTTTCGCTGGATTTGGCATTGGTTACTAGTCGGGCCCCACCCACGGGCCTAGGACGTCGTAACGTATTTTCGTAATATGCGTGCAGATCCAAGCAGTGCGGCTTTTTGCATTTGACTGATGGTGATTTTGTCAATTTTTAACTGTTTTAAATGTAATTCCAGTGCTTTTGGAATAGCACCCAGTGTGCCAATTACCACTGGAATTACCACTGCTGGTTTGTGCCATAGTCGTTGAATTTCGATTTTTAAGTCCTGGTATTTTGCGATTTTTTCATGTTCCTTCTCAGCGACCCTGCTATCACCTGGTATTGCGATGTCTATGATTGTGACCTTATTTTTCTCAACCAGTGTGATGTCTGGTGTATTATGCGCCAGTATTTTGTCCGTTTGTATACGGAAATCAAATACTGGCGCATAAAATACTGGCGCATAATACACCAGACATCACACTGGTTGAGAAAAATAAGGTCACAATCATAGACATCGCAATACCAGGTGATAGCAGGGTCGCCGAGAAGGAACATGAAAAAAATCGCAAAAAAAAAAATATTATTATTATTATTATTATTATTATTATTATTATTATTGACTTTCCATGGTTTAAGATTTATTTCCATGCATATGTAGGCTGAGCACGAGATCAGGATATACAGCATTAGGAGGTTTCTGTTTTTATCACGTTTCTAATAGAACCATAATAGCAGAGGTTTTCATGCAAAAAGGAGAGTTCTCTTCCTCTGTTTTTGCTGGTTTCCGTTCAGACTGACTTTCTGCTCTTGCAAATGCAACTAGATTTGGGGGCAGAGATAGGCAGTTCTAAGAAATATAAGCTATTTTCGCCCACATTTATGCCTTCGCCAATTTCCCTTGCTGAGGCATTTGCAGAATATTTTCAGGCACTACTCATCCTTTCTTAAGAGGTTTCAACACTGGATACTCTGGGTGGTAATTCAGCTCATCAAAGTGATGAATGATTCAATGTCAACGATTCCTGTAAGGATATCCTGACTAATTCATCCCATGCATGATCTCTGTGCATATATAGAGCGAATGCAAGACCAAACTTTGTGGATAAATACACAGATGGTAAATTCACCTTAATTTAATCTCTGTTGTGGTTGCCCCAGCTGCCTGTTATTGTATTGATTTTTTCCCCCAAGGATTCTTTATATTCCTATCGTGTTTTCCCGAAAATACGACATGTCCTGATAATAAGGCCAAGCCTGATTTTTGGGGTGGGTGTAAATATACACCCTCCCCTGAAAATGAGCCCCAGTGAAAGGGTGCCATGGCCAGCATAGAAATTTAATTTTTTTAAAAAAAAAAATTTAATGGGTTTATATGCCGCCCAATCCCGGGGGGGACTCAGGGCGGCTTACAAGTACGAATAAAATAAAATAACATACAGGGGAAGAACA
The DNA here is from genome assembly GCF_009769535.1 of Thamnophis elegans. NCBI lineage: Eukaryota > Metazoa > Chordata > Lepidosauria > Squamata > Natricidae > Thamnophis > Thamnophis elegans. Next base: position 3,367,203 of record NC_045542.1, read on the forward strand.
TAAAACAATACAAACATTTTAAAAACACAACATACATCCAGATTAATTGGGGGTTGACCTGGTTTGAGTCAGCAATCCCAGGCCTGCGGGAACAGCCATGTTTTGGTGGCTTTTTGGAAGGCTGCAAGGGTGGGGAGGGTCCGAATCTCTGTTGGTAACTCGTTCCACAGAGCCGGAGCAGCAACAGAAAAGGCTCTCCCCCGAGTGGTCGCCAGCCGGCATTGTCCGGCCGACGGCACCTGGAGGAGGCCTAAACTGTGAGTTCTCATCGGACGTTGGGAGGTGTGTAGCAGGAGACGGTCTCTCAGATATCCAGGTCCATTGCCATGTAGGGCTTTAAAGGTAATCACCAGCACTTTGTAGCGCGTCCAGAGACTAATAGGGAGCCAGTGCAGCTCGCGGAGGATAGGTGTAACACGGGTGTACCAAGGTACACCTGATATCGCTCGCGCGGCTGCATTCTGGACCAGCTGCAGTCTCCGAACACTCTACAAGGGCAGCCCCATGTAGGAGGAAGCCCTTTGCTTTCCTGGTCACCTCAGTGCTTCTCGGCTCATTAATCGGATCACCTGAGCTGATCCGGCTGCCATTCACAAAACAGCTGATTTGCAGGTACTCCTCTTGCCATCTCTTCTCCCCCCCCCCCCCCACTCGCCAAGCATGGCAGGCTTACTCTGCAGCTTCCAAGCCGGGGCAGAGAGGCAGCAAAACACTCGTCCCTGAGGATGAATCAGACACTTCGCTGGAGAAACTGTCCCACGCCAGCCCAGGCTTCCTAAATCTCTCGCTCCCCAGATTGTCCCCTTCACAAAGAAAGCACAACATGACGCATGGCGGTGATGGGACACGTCAGGGCAGTGCCGGCCAGCCACTCAGCCGCCGCAAAGAACAGGGAGGGGAGGCGACCGGGGTGACAGGACATCCAGTCCCACCTCCTGCATCCCCAAAATAATAAGACCCCCCCCCACCGATAATAAGGCCAAGGCCATATTTTGTGGGTCAAAAGAAAATAAGACCGTATCTTATTTTTGGAGAAACAAGGTATTGGAGAAATAGAAGGGAGCAACATGTGGAATCCAGACTTTTGTTCAGAATTTGGTTTTGAACTTTCTTTTGGTGGAAATTAACATTCTAAAGAAATGCGTTAAATAAATAAGAATGTTTTTTTGGAGAAGAAGCATGCATATGTAGCAAAAGGAGAGCGCTTTTTCACTTGGTTTATTAACAATTGTCTACTGCTTTCTTTGTTTGTTTAGGGAGCAGCAAGCAATGCGACTGCTGAAAAAATTATACAAGGTAAGTTTCTCTTCTCTTTTGTTTCGGTCTTAAACCTAGACTTGTTTCCATGTGATACCCTTTAAGTGCCTCGGGGTCATTATTTTTCAGCAATTAATAGGAAGTAGACAGTGGTGGGATTCAAATAATTTACCAACCAGTTCTCTGCCCTAATGGCCAGCTGGGTAGGCGGGGCTCGGTGGTCATGTGATCATGTGGGCATGGCCAAATCAATGTCACTCAGGTCGATGGGCGCTTCGCCTTAGTTGTTACCATGGTAATAAGGGTTAACCGGAGAGGCAGTTTCTGTAAGCAGGGCAATAAAGATGAGGCTAGAAACAACACCAGAATGTTTCCTTCCTGCCTTCCTTACAGGATTAGCCCTGTAAAGTGGGAAAAAAACAAAAGGAGATTTCTTCCAACAACCGGTTCTCCAAACTGCTTAGAAAGTTACCAACCGGTTCTCCCGGATAGGTGCGAACCGGCTGAATCCCACCACTGGAAGTAGAATTAAAACAGATTTCATAGATAGTGTAATATAGTACTACGGAAAGTTCTATTCCCACATGACAGCTCCATAAAGCAAAGGACTCCAGGTTAGAGAAAGAGGCTGATGGAGCAAATCTATCTGCGGTCACTAAAATTCAATACCAACTTGATGGCGCACAACCAATCCTTCCAATGCTAAGTGGCAATTTCTGTGCTGCAGATTCAGTCAGTTTGCATGCTATTCCTTCCCTCTTTGTAGGGTGGGAAGTTTACTGATGATGAAGGGTCCTCTTTTAGCCCATTCTGCCCCACACAATGGACATGCAAATGTGTATGCGTATACTGGGGCCATCTCCTTACTGTTTGCCCTTTTCTTTCCAATACTGAAGAGCCCCAAAAGTGCTTTTTTCCCCAGAGGGCAACTGGATGTTTTGCTTCTCATCCAAGAAGCTTCTTCAGTTCTTTCCAAAAGTCCAGTTGCCTTTTGGGAGGGGCGGGGGGGGGACATTTTTGGGACAACCATGACCTGGATGATTGAGAATCTCCGTAGACCATGGTGAATAGTATTGATTTGCAGTGAAATATAGGAAAGAGGGAAGCAATTCAATTCAATCATCAATCAGTGTGTTTTGACTGTACGAAAGAAACACTCAGGCATAGTTCTCTTCACTGTTAAGGCTTAAGAGATTAGCGTTTCTCAGATTCATTTTCCAAACAGATAGCAAACCATTTGGATTCAGCGTGTCAAAAATGTAGAAAAAAACCTAATTTGACACTGCTGGCTTGTCAACCCCTCCCCTCCCAAAAAAAGAGAAACAATTCTCTACCTCCCTTCCACTCTGAACAACAACACTAGGTGGCAGCACTGAGGCTGAAGCTGAACTAGAAGCCCTGGGCCTCAACTTCAGCCCTAGTAGTGGGATTCAGCCAGTTCGCACCTATTCAGGAAAACCGGTTGTTAACTTTCTAAGGAGTCCGGAGAACCGGTTGTTGGAAGAAATCTCCTTTTGTTTTTTCCCACTTTACAGGGCTAATCCTGTAGGGAAGGCAGGGAGGAAACATTCTGGTGTTGTTTCTAGCCTCATCTTTATTGCCCTGCTTACAAAAACTGACTCTCTGGTTATTACATTGTCACAGCTAAGGCGAAGCGCCCATCAACCTGAGTGACATTGAGTTGGCCATGCCCACCCAGTCACATGACCACTGAGCCCCACCTACCCTGCTGGTCATTAGGGCAGATAACCGGTTGTTAAATTATTTGAATCCCACCACTGCTAGTATCCTTCCTCAAGGCATGTAAGCCTTGAAGAACGGCATGATTGATTGCTCTCACAATCCAGTGTTCCCTGAGATCCGATAGTGCATGCTGCTTACCTTCTGCAGCCTACCTGAGGCTGCTCTGGGTCACCTGAAGCCTTTATTCTTAAGCAACTTTGCAGAATGTTCTCTTGCAGCCTCTGAAAATTCTACAAGAGCCATTCTTTCACATCCTTCGTGGCTTCCAAATAGTGAATAAAAATGGGTCATGCTTTTGAGGATAGTTGCCGGAAGTTGTGAATGCAGATGTGTTGTGCCATGACACCTTTGGCACACATGTCATAGGTTTACCAGCACTATTACAGCCAAAGATCCTCTATCCAATTTTTTTTTAAATAAGACATTCAGGAATATTATTTTTAGAAGTCACAATTTCTTTATTTTTTTTAATAGTTCACTGATTGTGGTGGGTATTGCTCCTGTAATATAGTAAAAATACCCACATTTCGTTTCTTTATTCTAAAGCATTTCTCTGAACTGAAGGAAACTTGAAATGATCTGGATTTCCTAGCATTGCCCTGTTGCTCTATCATCAGAAGAGACAGGCAACTATTTCTGAAAGGCAAAAAATGGAGGACAATCACTGTTAATAGATAAATAGATGATAAATAGATATAATAAATATGATAGATAGATAGATAGATAGATAGATAGATAGATAGATAGATAGATAGATAGATGATAGATAGATAGATAGATAGATAGATAGATAGATAGATAGATAGATAGATAGATAGATAGGCAGGCAGGCAGGCAGGCAGGCAGGCAGGCAGGCAGGCAGGCAGGCAGGCAGGCAGGCAGGCAGGCAGGCAGGCAGGCAGGCAGGCAGGCAGGCAGGCAGGCAGGCAGGCAGATAAGGGACGTAGTGACTCAGCGGCTAAAATGCTGAGCTTGTCGATCAGAAAAGTTGGTGGTTCGAATCCGTAGCACCATGTAACGGAGTGAGCTCCCGTTACTTGTCCCGCCTTCTGCCAACCTAGCAGTTTGAAAGCACATAAAAAATGCAAGTAGAAAAATAGGAACCACCTTTGGTGTGAAAGTAACAGAATTCTGTGCACCTTGGGTGTTTAGTCATGCCAGCCACATGACCACGGAGACGTCTTCGGATAGCGCTGGCTCTTCGGCTTGGAAACGGAGATGAGCACCGCCCCCTAGAGTTGGGAATGACTAGCACATATGTGCGAGGGGAACCTTTAACTTTACAACAGGCAGACAGGCAGATAGATAGATAGATAAAATGTCCAGGACCACTACTTACAAGAAGAAAAGTTATTGGCAATTGCTTTCCTGGAATACGATGGTGGGAGGGCACAGAAATGAGGAAAATAGTGATTGAGAATGGAACCCTGCAGTCCAGACTTAATAATTTGCAAAATGGCAAAATGTTTCAATCTATATAAGATCTGTTTAAAACTGCCTGGGATCAGGTTTGTTGAGGACTGGAAGATTACGAATGAATGCCCCTTCAATGGCCCTTTTTTTTAGCCCTTTTGTTAGAGCACCAAGTGGCAAAATACAGAGAAAAATGAAGAGTTTTGTGGTACTTTAAAAAGAACCAGTGTTATTCTGGCACAAACTTTTGTGAGCTATAGTTCACATTATTAGGGCTAACTGAGAGCCAGTTTGGTTTAGTGATTAAGGCACCAGGCTAGAAACCAGGAGAGTGTGCATTCCCATCTCACTTTATCATGCCAGCTGGCTGGGTGACCTTAAGTCAATCCCTTTCTCTCTGCCCATCATCATGCCAGGCTTGGCGACAATCTGGTTGGTCAAATCCTGTCACAAACAATGGATCAGCACTCTGATGATTTTTTTTTTTTAAAGCATACTACACTTGCGGGAAAACACTAGGAAGAAAACTGTACAAAAGATGCTTTTTCCAAAAGGCAACTGGACTGTCTTGAGTTTTTTCCCCCCTTTGAAAACATTTTGCTTCTCAACCAAGAAGCTTCTTCACTTCATTATTATCGTAACGGACAGAGCTTTCAAAAGAAAAAAATAAAACCAAGGAAGTCCAGTTTCCTTTTGGAAACAGCACCTTTGGGAAAAACACAACTAAGAACAAAAAAATCACTTGATTAGCGAACTAGAGTCAAATCTTGATCTATTTTTCACTATATGATAAGACAATAGCAATTCTATATTTCCTTGGGTGAGTTTAAAATATACCCAAACATGAAGCCGACCTGCTGGAAGTGTAAAAAAGTACAAGGGACTTATTATCACATATGGTGGACCTGCCCGGAAACACAAAAATATTGAACAAAAATTTGGAAACGGGTGCAAGAAATTACAGGAGAACAGATAAAATACAAACCCAAAATCTTTTTACTGGGAATTATCAAATATACAAAGAAAATTAAGTACATATTAACACATCTGCTAACTACAGCTAGAATAGCATTTGCCCAATGCTGGAAACAAAATAATACCCCCTCGGATGAATTAATGATTAAAAAAACTTTGGATTGTGCAGAGATGGATAAATTAACACTGAAATTAAAAGATAAAGAAGAGTCGGAATATTATGAAATTTGGAACAATTGGTGCAAATGGCTGCAAAACAAGAATAAAATTAATTAAGCCAAAAAACAATATATATAAATATATATAGAACTGTGTATAAAGGTGTGTAAATATAGAAGCGAAATATTATATACATGTACAGGTATGATGACATATCAATGTCGATGTAATGACGGTAATGTGTTGTAGAAGGGAAAAAATAATTTAAAAAATCTGCTAAAAAAATAAAATTAAAAAATTAAATTGACTTTAAACTGACACCTTCCATTACTCACCCTCTCAGTTATACTTCTGGTTACATACTGTGTCAATTTTTCCACACTTTAAGGGAATAATGTATAATGCATTAGTGGAACAATTCATAGTAACCTATTCTAAGCATGGAGAAATGCTGTGGGTAAGACACCGTAGGCGTGTGAAGAATCAATAAAAAAAGATGTACAGTATACATCTTGATAGAAACAGCCGTGGAAAGAGTGAAAGCAAGAAATGTCTATTACCAAACAAGCCACAAGAATTACTATTTGAGAATTGTTTTTCCCACCAGATCTCCCCAATGAAATATGACATTCAAACAGCATAACCATTAGAATTCTGAGAGTTGTGACCTTGAAACTTCTGAACCCAACCAGATCAGTAAAGGCTGAATGAGCAAGTAAAACATCAATAAATGCAATTTGTCTAGCCAGGCCATGCAATTTTCTCAAAAATTACTTGACAGTTACCTTGATTGGCCCAATTGAATAGGGGAGAGAAACATGATGCTCTTCTTTAATTCCCAATCAATTCTGGGAGGAATATACCTAGATGGCCATCCTTTTCCACGCACAATTTAAGACCCTGATATTGATTCACAAAGTCCTAATGAGCGGAACCTGATTTTCTGAATGATTACATTTTCCATTCTGCACCTGTCTTGGTACCAGGTCCTGCTTCAGAAAGATACTCCTACTCTTCAAAGTCTAGTTAGCAAATGCAGGGAGAGAACATCATCTCTTGCTCCCAAATTAGCAATAGCAATAGTTAGACTTATATACCGCTTCATAGGGCTTTCAGCCCTCTCTAAGCGGTTTTACAGAGTCAGCATATTGCCCCCAACAACAATCCGGGTCCTCATTTTACCCACCTCGGAAGGATGGAAGGCTGAGTCAACCTTGAGCCTGGTGGGATTTGAACAGCCGAACTGCTGAACTGCAGTCAGCTGAAGTAGCCTGCAGTGCTGCATTTAACCACTGCGCCACCTCGGCTCTTACAGGACATTTATAGAACAGGTGATCCTAGTGGTGAGGATACTCACCTCCCACTCAGAAAATTGAAAGTTCAATCCTCGATAGTAGCAGATGTTTCTCTCCTAGGGCATACAGAAAAAATATCTGCTGCAAACTCCATGTAGGTGTCAGGAAAGGGTATCCAGCCAGTAAATACTCAGGTCCATCCAGTCACCCAGACTCTACCCGAACAGGCACTATGGAGTCATGAAAGGGAGTTTAATGTTATTGATAGTTTTAGTGCACATAATTAGTCCATTTTATTTTTCAATATATAATTGCATTCTATCATTTGCAATGTTTGTAATATGCCTCCGTTAGCTTGCATTGAGTTTGTGTAGAGCCTTCTCAAGCTGGTACCTGTTTTGATAACAATCACTTTCATCTTATTCCTTTTCAACAGCTCCACCCAAGCTTCCTCTCAAAAGACCATCTGCTCATCTGACACTAGGTAGGAAATCTTCTTATGAAGCCGTATTTCTATTCAGCTTTTAAATGCATGGAAGCTGCTTGTGAATAAGACAGGATCCTTGAGATCTGTCTGGGAGATTCTGGGAGTTGAAATCCACACCTCTTAAAATTGCAGAGATTGAGGAACATTGCTTTAGATACCTGCAGAGCTAACTCAGACATTCAGGTTGTCATTTATTTCTCTGTTAGGTTTCTGCTCCACTTTCCTTCCAGGAGAGTAAGATGGTATATCTGGGAGATTGCCTCCTGCCACATATCCCCCAACGGCCGATAAGAACTCACAGACTGGGCCTTCTCCGGGTGCCGTCGACCGGACAATGCCGGCTGGCGGCTCCTCGGAGGAGGGCCTTCTCTGTAGCTGCTCCGACCCTGTGGAGCGACCTACCCGTAGAGATCCAGACCCTCCCCACTCTCTCGGCCTTCCAAAAAGCCACTAAAACCTGGCTATTCTGGCAGGCCTGGGGCTGTTGACTCAGGAATGAGGTCCAGCCCCACTCAGATTGAGCGTATGGTGTCTTGTTTTTAAATTGTTTCTTTTTAAATTGTTCTTTATTTTTAACTCTTTATATTAACTTTATCTGTAAGCCACCCGGAGTCCTACGGGATTGGGCGGCATATAAATCTATTAAAAGTTAAAAGTTAAAGTTCAATTTATTCCTTGTGATGGAGGGTAGACTAAGAAAGAGAGAGGAATTATCTACTAAAATCACCCAGTGAGCACCATAGCTGAGGGTAGCTGTCTCAAAACCTGGCTATTCCGACAGGCCTGGGGCTGTTGTCCTCATGAATGAGTTCCAGCCCCGCCTACATTGAGTGCATGACGTGTTCCTTTTAAATCTGTTTCTTCTTTCTCTATTTTTAATTTTTATTTTTTTTAGAATTTATTCTGTAAGCCGCCCGGAGTCCTTCGGGATTGGGTGGCATATAAATTCATCAAATTTCAATTTCTCATATCTACAGCAAAGCGGCACCCATATTATGTTGAAATGAACCTGGCTGTGGGGATGAGGAAGGTAAAGCTCAGAGCTTATTGCCCTTTCCCTTCCCAAAATGACGTTTCAGCTTAAATGGAGACAATGATTTTCCAATGTTCAGGGTTCTCTGTGTGCGTACATGTGTGTTTTGAAGCCAGATTGTTAAGATCAGTTTTCATTGCTGATCTATTAGTTAGATTTAGGTTTAGATTTATTAACATTTGTATGCCGCCCACTCCCTTGGGACTCTGGGCAGCTTACAGACAAGACAAAACATATATTAAAAAATTTAAAATAAGGATACAAGTATTAAAAATTACAACAACATGCATACAGTTGGAGTGGGGCTGGATACTAATCAACAGCCCCAGGCCTGCCGGAACAGCCAGGACTTAGTGGCTTTAGGGAAGGCCGGAAGAGTGGTGAGAGTCCGGATCTCTACGGGGAGATCGTTCCATAGGGCCAGAGCAGCTACAGAGAAGGCCCTCCCCTGGGGACACGCCAACCAACATTGACCGGCCGATGGCACCCGGAGGAGGCCCAATCTGTGTGATCCTATTGGTCATTGGGAGGTAAATGGCAGGAGGCGGTCTCTCAGCTAGCCAGGTCCTAAACCATGTAGGGCTTTAAAAGTAATGACTAGCACCTTGAAGCGCGTCCGGAGACCAATGGGGAGCCAGTGCAGCTCGCGGAGGATAGGTGTAACATGGGTGTATCTAGGTACACCCGATATCACTCACGCAGCTGCATTCTGGACCAAGTGCAGTCTTCGAACACTCTTCAGGGGCAGCCCCATGTAGAGCGCGTTAGTGAAGATTCCATGAAAATTGTTTGCTTACCTCTCCACCCATCTATAAAACAAGACTGGTTGTGTTTTCCAGAATCCCCCGACGCTGCAATTAGAGATGGAGTCATGCAGTGGGAACATCAGAACGGGTTTGCCTTTCTGCACGGCATGGACTACAAAGCTGGTTCCCTGATTTGCAACAGATCTGGCTACTACTATGTCTACTCCAAGCTCAGCTTGGCATATTCAAGCTGTCTGGCCAAACACCGGAGGAATTCCCTTTTCACCCACAGCATTTACAAAAGGACATCTCGGTATCCTAAGGAGCTATTACTTCTGACCAACTATATTACCTATTGCAACTCTAAGGACAGTGAACAGTGGCACGGCAACAGCTTCCTTGCTGGGATGGTGTATCTAGAAGAGGAGGACGAAATGTTCACCAAAGTAACAAACGAGGAGCTGTTATTGTACAACGATGACTCAGTATCACAATTCGGCACCTTCATGATCTAAAGGCTGCGCATAGACTTGATTTTAGTTGAGCATTGGAGAAGGGCCCCTTCCTTGTACTGTGGTGGGGTCATCTCTCAATGTTGCTTCAGATATTCTTCAACTATGTTGAAGGAAGGGCAAGAGGTCCACGCTCGGTTTTTTTTTAGAAGAAAAAGTTGTTTGATAAGCTGTTGGTTGGCCATGACCAAAATAAAAATGGGTGAGAAATATTTGATGTGGGAGGGAGGTCATAGGTGAACTTCGTCTGTTTCTTCAAAGAGCTAGCTGACATTTCTTTCATTGCTGAGCTGTCCACCCATGGCTGGCATCCAAAGTGCCTGTTTTAGGTAACAGATTCACTTCTTTTTTGGGGGGGTGGGAGAAGGCTAACTCTATTTTTTTATACATTATTATTATTATTATTATTTGAAATTCTGTAAAATCCTGCAGTCAGTCTGATAAGGAGTCACAGTGGACAAAGAAAATGAGATGACAACGTATCACCTTGTGGTCTCTGAACAGCTGCTGTATCTACAGGGCCTTTCCCCACTTTCACCTACCTACAGCATAAACGTGCCCATGCAGTCTCTAATTTCTACCTTGTCCCCATGAAGTTACCTTTGTCTTGTTCTCAGCATCCCAGCACTGAGAAAGCCTTGGAATGATATTTTCCTCTCTTATCTTGACCCTTCCAGAGGGCAGCCTTGAGACCAATCAGATCCCACAGATTAGGCCTCCTCAGGATTCCATCAGCTAGTCAATGTCGACTGGCGACCACCTGGGGGAGGGCCTTCTCTGTGGCTGCTCCGGCCCTTTGGAACGATCTCCCCATGGAGATTCGGACCCCTACCACCCTTCAGGCTTTCCGCAAAGCCGTCAAGACCTGGCTGTTCCGGCAGGCCTGGGGCTGATGAGTTCCCAATCTCACTTGAATTGTTGTGACTGTTGTGGAGTTTTTTAATCTGTTTTTGTATTTTGCTTTTTGTCTTGTCTGTCTTCTTTGTATTGCCCCTATTCCCTTTTGGTTTGTTAGCCGCCCTGAGTCCCTCCGGGAATAGGGCAGCATACAAGTTTAATAAACTGAACTGAACTGAACTTTGTCACCCTTGGAAGCAGTGGTGGGTTTCAAATTCTTTTAGAACCTCTTCTGTAGGTGTGGCCTGCTTTGTGGGAGTGGCTTGCTGGCCATGTGACCGGGTGGGAGTGGCTTGCCAGCCGTGTGACTGGGTGGGCGTGGCCAACTTGTAAAATGTGGTGAAACTCATTTAACAACGCTCTTGCTTAGCAACCAAAATGTTGGCTCGGGAACTCTGGCATTGAAGTGTGCAAGTCTTAAAGCTGTCAAGTTACAAGACCCTTGCACCCCTAACTCTTTAGAAGAAAAATCCCCAGGGGAGTTCAAACTTGACAGCTTTAAGACTTGTGGACTTCAACTCCCAGAATTCCTCCTCTCTCTCTTCATCTTGATGATGTGTGGACGGGCGGGGGGAGGGAGGGAGCTGGAAATGGTTCTAAACGGCACTGTAGATTTGTGGAACCTCTTCTATAGGAGAGGTTAGAACTGGCAGGAACCCAGCCCTGCTTGGGAAGTCAGGGAATTACCCATGAATGGAAACAAAAGTAATAAAGGCAGGACAGGGATGGGCTCTGGGCAGAGACACCTTCTGCCTGGGGGCAGCCCTTCAGCAGTAGAGAGAAGCTCCTACATTCAGGATCAAACTTTTGGAGGCTTACTCATGAGCCACTTCATCTTGAATGGCCTACCCAGCACATTCCAAAATGCCATTTTATAGTTACACTGACACAGCATTGTTGAGCAAAGGAGCTTCCTGTGCTGGTGACTGTTGCTTATCGTTGCAGTGAAATGTCAAACGTAAGCTAAGCTTGGATGAGTGGGCAGCTTTCTGACTATGATATGACATGGGTAGTCAGGAATAAAGTCACTCTTTTATTATTGGCTTCGGAGCCCAGGAAGCCATTTATGCACTTGGATAGACATTGCCACTATGAGCCTTTAGGCCTTATTTATTCTCTGATGCTTCTCCCTCATCTCCTACCAAAGTGCCTTTGAAGGGGTTTGTGTTAATCATTCTCTTCTATGAATGCCCAGCCTTCCTTCTGCACAGTTGCTGCATGAGCCGAGGTGGCGCAGTGGTTAGGGTGCAGTACTGCAGGCCACTTCAGCTGACTGCTATCTGCAGTTCGGCGGTTCTAATCTCACCGGCTCAAGGTTGACTCAGCCTTCCATCCTTCCGAGGTGGGTGAAATGAGGACCCAGACTGTGGGGGCGATATGCTGACTCTGTAAACCGCTTAGAGAGGGCTGAAAGCCCTATGAAGCGGTATATAAGCCTAACTGCTATTGCTATTGCTACTGCTATTGCTATTAACATAGGAATATCCATATAATAGTATTGGACCACATGGTCCAGTTACTACTGTAATGCCCAAATAAGGCAGACTTCCTGGATTAGTCACTGGCTCATGCTACCCACTCAGGAATTATGTACTAAACAGGGCAAATCCTGCCAAACCATGTCGCCAATCAGGTACGATTACATTTATATCCCTTAAGGAAAAGAGGATTATGTAACAAACGGAAGCATTCAAATATTATTGAAAGCAGAAGAGGTGTGATACTTTTTGAAATACAGGTGGATGGCTGCCTTAATACTGAAGATATGATTCAAAGTAAAACTTCTCTAACCAGAAGGACCTCTGCTCTAGTGCTCAAAGAAATCATTCAGCCTTTTATTGAATTAGAAGGAAATGGATTAATTCCCAATCCTGTATTGAATAGGATCATTATACGTTGGCGTAAAGCAGGCTCTCAAAGAAGGATACTAGGCAATGTTAACGAAGCAGCTACTGTGTGTGTGTGAGAGAGATAAAATAAAATTCCAAAGATTAATGTGTCAAATATATTGTTTGTGGGACTGCTCTGAAATAGGACTTGAAAACTAGAGCTATGATAGAATATGGGAGCCGGGGATGTGTCCAGGCCATATTGCACCTTGTTTAAATTATGCTGGTTCCCAGATTATTTCCCAACAAAGTTCTTGTATTACTTTTAAAGCTTCATCAGTTTAGATAAAGGCTTTCCTCATGGCCTCCTGCCTTTGCAGAACATAGGTCAGCTGGCAGGAGTGTCGGTGGGATAGCAGAAGGAAGATCCAAAATCTCAACAGCCAAATAAAGTCCTTTTTTATCTGTGTAGCATGTAAAAATGCTAGATTTTGATCATGCAGTTGCAGCATAATCTTTGAAAAAAATAAAATAACATCCTCTGCAGACATTCTGGGATAATCTCACTTACATGCTACATACTTAGTAGGGGCAAGCCCTGGAAAGTTTAGTTGGCTCCCTAAGCTTTCACTCTTGAGAGATTGGTCACAGCCTCTGATCTTCCAGGCATTTTGGAGAGTTAAGCTTGGCATCCTGCTGCTATTGTTGGCTGACTGATATTCGGTTATACTTCCTGCTCTTTTGTGTTTTTATTGCAACATTGCTATGATTTGATACTGTAGTGGTTCCCAAACTTGGCAACTTTAAGACTTGTGGACTTCAACTCCCAGAATTCTCCAGCCAGCTCTGCAGAGCTGGCTGGAGAATTCTGGGAGTTGAAGTCCACAAGTCTTAAAGTTGCCAAGTTTGGGAACCACTGTAGGCTTTTCATCTGTATAATAAATAGCCTTATTTTGTTTTGTTTTGGAATTGAAAGACTGGTTTTTGTATCTCTAAAATAAACAAATACGCTTTTTGCAACAGCTATCTAGATGCGATGGTCATGCTGAGTAAATTTCGATTGAAGAAGCAGGGATGGCAAAAGATGTTGAGATGGCATGAGCCAGTTAGACCTCATTTTCTCTTATTTCATAAATTATTTGCCAACTCTGGTCAAAAGATACACATGCATACAGGTGCCTCTCACAGAACCACTTACACATCTCTGAAAAACTCCCTGACACAAGATTCCTTGACTTTTCAGTAGCTCTTTTATCTATCTATCTATCTATCTATCTATCTATCTATCTATCTATCTATCTATCTATCTATCTATATATATATATATATATATATATATATATATATAATCTCCTGGTGCAGCAACTCATCACAGGCTGTGTGCCTCAGTGGAAGATGCTACATTTTTTAATGCTACTAAAGTAAAACTGAGAATAATATAACTTTTTCTTATTGTGTACAGCGGGAGAAAGGTTTCTGGATAACCATGGATGAAGAGCAAATAATAATGAGGTTCATTTGGAGATAAATAGGAAAGTAATGGCAATAGATGTTTGCAATGTTATTATATAGGTTCACACGGCTTCTGCTGTGCCTCAAACTGGCTTCCTTTAGTCAAACCGCATCACAGGGGCTCGATAGCATTACAGAAAGGATTTCCTGTGGCCTGCAATGCTTGGCTGGCTGGAGTGTGTTGAAGAGAAGGGTGGTGTAGCCTGAACCAAAACCATGCGCTCAGTTTTAGCAGCATTCTCTAGTGTGGTAGAAAGCCACCCCCAATGAGCTTCATTTACTGAATACTGGCCCTTATGAAAGAAACAAATTAAATTCCAGGACACTAACCTGTGGCTTCAGGTTGAACGTAGAGTTTTCCTCCACCAGCAGCCTTTGATAGTTCTTGCATTGAATGTTCCCGAAGATGAGTGAAACCTGAAGAATCACTGAAAATATACAGGGTGCTTTCAAGTACGTGAAAATCACTCTCTCTTTGGCTTAGAGCCTTTCCCCCATTTGCACCTAATCACAATGCAAAAATCTCAGAGTGAAACAGCTATAAGCCACCTTTATCTGTGTCAGGGTTAAAACTTCTATTAGCTCCCTTAAGTGGACACCATCTTTTAAGGCTTTAAAAGCTGCTGCCTTTCACTGATTTATGCCAGAAACAGGCTAGTAATTAGGAGGGGTGGGAAAATAACCTTATTGGACATTTCAGGCTGCACCCTTTGCCTGTAATGGTTGGTGGGAATGACCCTGGGAGACTAGGGGAGGGGAGAGAAAGATGCTGCCTAGGGAATGATCAGATAAGATCTCATCATAGGAAGAGAAGTCATTGCCTGCAGTTCAGTGGTGGATTCTGGATCCCATTCCAACTGGTACGGTTGGAACAGGCCCGGCGGCGTCCACATGGGCACAGCGCGCGCATGCATCTTAGTGCCTCTGTGAACCTCCGCAATGCTCCAGCTGCTCTGCGGAGCGTCACACAGGTGCTGTAAGTGCCATGCGCATGCACTGGTGGGTTTCAAAAATTGTTCGAACCCACTCTGTGGGTGTGGCCTCCTTTGTGGGAGTGGCTTGCCACCCATGTGACCAGATGGGAGTGGCTTGCCGCCCATGTGACCGGATATGAAGATGCCGACGACACTTGTCAGAACCACCTTAAATTGCCTCACACACAGCACTGGCATGCATAAGAATATGATGTAAAGTTGTTTTTTTTAAAGGCATCTTTGGTTTGCGT
Source organism: Thamnophis elegans (assembly GCF_009769535.1). Lineage (NCBI taxonomy): Eukaryota > Metazoa > Chordata > Lepidosauria > Squamata > Natricidae > Thamnophis > Thamnophis elegans. The sequence continues at coordinate 3,382,286 of NC_045542.1, forward strand.
TAAAACAACTTCAACGCACGCAATGTTCTGATTGCACCACAAACGCAGTAGTCATCCTTACCTTTCACAGAGGCACTGAGTTTTATAAATATGAGCATGATAGTGTAGAATAATCATATCCAAGGATCAGTGGTGGGTTTCCAAAAATTCTGGAACCTCTTCTGTAGGTGTGGCCTGCTTTCCGGGTCCACTGGTGGAACCTCTTCTAACCGGTTCGGTAGATTTGATGAACTGGTTCTACCGAATATGTGTGAACTGGTAGGAACCCACCTCTGGCATGGACGGAAGTGCGGAAGCCTTAAAAGACAGGTAAGGCGCTTGGGCGGGTGGGCAGGCCCTCTGGGGCGTACGGCATGCAACCCACCACTGCTGCAGTTACATAATGGATAAAGAATCTCAGAAGAGAACCTTCCTCTTCCCCCCCCTCCCCCACTTCCCAGGCTGTAAAAGAGATAGTAAGAGATTGGTACTATCAAATCTGTAAAATTGATATCAGCCTTCCCAAGATGACTAGACAGGAAGCAATAATAGATAAGCTATTCTATTGTAAGGTTACATTAAAAAAAAACACCTTGCAAATCTGAAAGTACAAACCACCACTTTTTTCTGCTTGATCCATAAGGGGCAAGTCTGTCCTAAGTTTCTTACTCTTGACCATTAAGAGATGGGGGGATTTCCAAAACTCCCGCCTTCTCTTTTTACATCCTGAGAGGTTACGGAGCACAGTGGAATAGTGTGCCATAGAAGCAATGCAGGGAATAGCAATAGCAATAGCAATAGCAGTTAGACTTATATACCGCTTCATAGGGCTTTCAGCCCTCTCCAAGCGGTTTACAGAGTCAGCATATCGCCCCCGACAACAATCCGGGTCCTCATTTTACCCACCTCGGAAAGATGGAAGGCTGAGTCAACCCTGAGCCGGTGAGATTTGAACAGCCGAACTGCAGAACTGCAGTCAGCTGAAGTAGCCTGCAGTGCTGCATTTAACCACTGCGCCACCTCGGCTCGGAAGGCAAATTAGAGCCACAAATGGCATGCTGGTGTAATTTGGGGCCAACTTGAGGATGGATGGAAATAACCCACCAGCACGGAAGGCCCTCAAACCAGCTGTTACTCAAATATCCCCAAAGCGCAAATGCTTTGTGGCTGCCACCACGGCTGCTTATGGCTCAGTGCATGCAATTTTTTGCAAACCATGACCTAGATCCAGGTTTATCAGTAAAGGTCTCTTAGTGGGCAATTCTTAAAACTCCCCTCCCTTCTCTTTAAAAGGCTCAGTTTCTGAGAACTTAGGGCTAGGAAAGTACCAATGATTGTATCAAATAATGCAATTTTTTCTTTTAACTTTTCTTCCACCACAAATTCAATTTTAAAAAAACCCACCCTCTCCATTGCATGGATAAGAAGTAATCTCAAATGAGAGATATAAACGAGACTGGAAAAAATGGATTGACTATATACAAAATAAATACGGGACCAAGAAATTCCAGTTAGCCTCTGCTTAAGATCAGGAATGATTTAAATTGTTTAAAGTTAGCTCAGCAAGAAGAAGCTAAGGTCAATGTAGAATGTCATTAATTTCTTTATTTCTTTTTCTCAATAGATTTTAGACTGTGTTTGTTAAAAATCCATACCGTGTACGGGTTCTGGGAAGTCGGGGGGGAGGAGGAAGGGGGTTGGGGGAGGGGGGAGGGAGGGAGGGGTATGCATTAGGCTAGACAAGAATTTGGTGGTAAACTAGAATTATTTTGACATACAAAAAAATGTACTTCGATGTCTTACTGATTGAGGAATGATGAAATGTTTGTTTTAAAAGAAATAAAACTTTTGAACACTAAAAAAAAAAGAAGAAGAAGAAGAACAAGTAATCTGTCCTCCCGTACTGCTAAGAGTTCATTTCCCCCCTATATATCTCTTCTTCTGTGTATGGCAACAGCACAAATCTAACACACGTGCGAAACAAACACCTTTAAGCACTTTACATTTAATCAAATTATATCCATCAAATGCTTCCATTGGGGAAGTTGTGCATTTGAACTAGAGTGGAAGAGTAATTTATGCATAATATAAAATTCCACATCCTGCTCCTCTGAATTGCTTAAGATTACTAGAATGTAGCTCTTTCCTTACTATTTATCAGCCAGATTTCAGGGCCTGCAGGAGCCACAGTGCTAAGATCAAGGAGGAACAGCAGCTGGGATTACCTGAAGAATTTTAGTGACAAAGAAATCTGTTCTAGTAGAATACTTATGCATGAAATTGGTTTATGCTGATAACCTAGGACTACTGTTGATTACCAACTACCTACAGAGGTGGGTGTCAGGCCTGCAGTTATATTCCTTTTAGAAGTTTGGCCTGCCACATTTTCTCTTATTTCATTATGCTGTTTCATTAGTATAGTTGATGGGAGGGGGGAATAGACAGGAATAGGATTGTGGAATGTATTGTTTTCATTCCTTTCTAGAAGCTCAAGGTCATCTTTTGTCTCCGTACTCTTACACCTGACCGGAAGCAGCTGGGTGGAGACACCAGCGTGGAAGAAGAAGATTGGACCATGTGATGGATTGTGGGTGTGGGGACAAGATCATGAACTTTCAACTGGGTGGGATTCTGATGTCATTTCCAGAATTGGGATTTACACAGATGTGCTAAGATGTCTGATTTATTAAATTGGAACTTTAAGGATTGTTTTGCCTTGGAATCTGATTTAATTCTACATGATACTTGGAATGCTAACAGTGGGTTTCTACTGGTTCAGCCGAACCGGTGGTGATTTGCTGGCCTGGAACCAGCAGCTACCCAGGCCTGCCACACCTCCGAACCAGTTCCCTGGTCGGTGCAGTATGTTTTTTTTCCAATTTGTAATGTTCTGCGCATGCGCAGACTATTTATGGGAAAAATTGTGCGTGCACCAAACCGGCAGTAATGCCAGCAGCAACCCCTGACTACCTGCCTCCCCTGAAGTGGCCTTCCATCAACTCTTGGTATAATCTTGGGACTGATATTGCAAGGAAGGAGCCTGATGTAGTTCAGAGCTTCTTTGGCAATCATTGAATTGTCAAGAGAAATTGACACTCCAGCAAATGAATGAGGACACATACTAGATCTGACCTTTATATCAGAGTAGACAGAGTGGCTAAATCAGTATATCATCAAACTACAGATTATATAGAACTTGGGTTATTTCAAGAGTGGTAGACCTATTAAAATTATCTATCCCAAGTACCTAAGAATTGTTTTCCCTCCCAATTTATTTATACGTTTTCTCTTTACCGACAATAAGTGCTTAGTGAAGAATGTACTGTCTGAATCAGTTTGCTTACATAATAATACTTTTTTTAGAATCCTAATTTCTACCTCTGTTATCCAACCATTAATAAAACAAGTCCCATGGTTGAAAATACTGTGTCTTCCTTTTCTTTTAACTTCACTATTAGTCTGTCCATTTCTGCACAGTCTAATATTGGTTTAATTTTTTTTTTAAAAAGTTAAGACAGCATATAGACTATAATCCAGAACTATTTCTGTTAGGCATAATACCAGAAAAATATGATAAAGAGGATGTGTATTTGATATTACATGTCTTGACAGCAGCAAGAATTGTTTTTGCACAATACTGGAAGGAAGGAAACACTTACAGAAAAAGATAGAGGGTTTGTTTTTTTAAGTACCTAAAGGATTCTGAAGTTTTCCAGAGGGTGATTGTTGACTTTTCCAACACCTTGGCAAGAAGTTGTATTTCATCAAATTCAAAGGAAGTTCACTGAATAGCCAATGAGAAGCTTGAGAAGACATTTATTAGACACTAACATTCTTTACTGATTTCTAAGCCACAGTAATTATGGAACAAATTTAAGCGTTCGTGTGTGGGATCCTGCATTGGACAAAGATACTTTATACTTCTAGAAGCTGCAAATTAATTTTCTGAAAGTAAAGCTTCTGTTGTCTTTCTAGTCTTTTCTATTTAAGAAGAACTTTCCTTCTAAAATTATTTTTTGTGTTCTTGTATTCCTAAAAACCATCCTCTGTTTTTACTTGTAAGTATCCTACATATTTTGCCTTAGTTGTACTTCTAAGCTACAACTGGATATTTTATTTGCATCTTCATTTGCAGTTGCCTGACAGAATCCTGGCTGCAATCTGAGACCTTCTGCACAAAGGGTCATTATATAGAGCTGAGCAAAGCATTCAAAAGAGAAAAATGTGTCTCCTTGAAGCATTAAAGCAGCTATGTCCCTGGATGGCCTGTATAGCTTAATGGAGTCTTTAATAAGTCCTTAGTGGACTTATTACATTACATTACATCTGCATCAGTGGTGGGTTTCAAAAATTGTTCAAACCTACTCTGTGGGTGTGGCCTCCTTTGTGGGAGTGGCTTTCCGCCCATGTGACCAGATATGAAGATGCCGACGACACTTGTCAGAACCACCTTAAATGACCTCACACACAGCACTGGCATGCATAAGAATAGGATGTAAACGTGTTTTTTAAAAGGCATCTTTGGTTTGCGTTAAAACAACTTCAACACATGCAATGTTCTGATTGCACCACAAACGCAGTAGTCATCCTTACCTTTCACAGAGGCACTGAGTTTTATAAGTATGAGCATGATAGTGTAGAATAATCATATCCAAGGACTAGTGGTGGGTTTCAAAATTTTTTGGAACCTCTTCTGTAGGTGTGGCCTGCTTTCCGGGTCCACTGGTGGAACCTCTTCTAACTGGTTCGGTAGATTTGACAAACCGGTTCTACCGAATAGATGCGAACTGGTAGGAACCCACCTCTGATATAGTCACTCTTGCTCCACCTTTGACTCTAACTGGACACAGTAGGTCGAGTTGCATTGGGTAAGATCTGGTGGTGTGGCCTGGGATGAGTTTAAGCTGATGCTTCTCTGTGCTGTTAGTTTAGCCATCTGTTTGTAGATTTGGGATTATGAAAGCAGCCAAGGAGGTGATCCACAGTTGGACCTATGCAGTAGTATCATCCTGTTTGTTGGGAGGGTGGAATTACCCATCTTGGAAGAGGTAGCAGTGTGCCCCCTCTTTACTAGGCCGACCGTCCCTTTTTGAGGAAGGTTGTTGAGAAGATGGTCAGCCTGCAACGAATGAGAACTCTGGAGGAAACAAATTATTTAGATCCGTTTCAATCAGGTTTCAAGCTAGGACATAGTATTGTGAAAGTTTGGTCATGGAGGTTGACAATCTGTGGCAGAGCTGGGATGGCAGAGATACATCTGTCCTTGTATTCCTTGATCTCTTTATCACATTTAATACTGTTGATCATGGTATCCTTCTGAGCCAGCTCCATGAGTTGGAGATTGGGAGCATTTTTCTGAGACGGGCTCTAGTTGGTATGGTTGGCAGAGATATATTGTCTCCAAGGTCCCTAATTTGTGGGGTGCTTCCGGGCACTATTCTCTTTTCCCTCCTTTTCAGAATTACATGAAACCACTGAATGAGGTCATCCACTAATTTGAGGATACCCAATTATATATCGAATTAACTTATGATACCAAATTATAACTTTTGATTTTGATGTAATTGATATGAGAACAACCTTGGGAAAGGAGCTCAGCCAGGACAATAGTCAGCTAAGAGGCAGCTTAGCCCACAACAGGCAAATCTCAGAAGGGACTCTCCCTAATTTCTTGGGTTGCAAAGGTGTCAAGGAAGAAATATACTTTCAGAATTGCACGATTCTGTAATGGTAACCTTACAATAAAGTAAAATTAATTCATCAATTGATTTTTGGGTGGACTACCTTACAAAGATGACATTTGGGCTAGCCAAATGAAGCTGGCAAAGGTTTTTTCCCAGTACCTGGAGGCTGGGTGAGTTTAGAAGGGGAGGAACCGTCTCCAATGCAATCCTAATATGATTTGGTGACTGTTAGGCTTCCAAGATCTGTAAATATTGCAACTTTGACTTTGGATAGGGTTGCACCTCTTCATTCAAAGCTGGAACATAATTTGGGCATCTTCTGGACTCACTGATGAGCAAATGGCAACTATGGCCAGAAATAGTGATAGTTATAGTTTATTAAACTTGTATGCCGCCCTATTCCCAGGGGGACTCAGGGCGGCTAACAAACCAATAAGGAAGGGGGGGCAATACAAAGAAAACGAACGAGACAAAAAACAAAATACAAAAAACAGATTAAAAGCTCCTCAACAGTCGTAACAATTCGAGTGGGACTGGGAACTCATCAGCCCCAGGCCTGCCGGAACAGCCAGGCCTTGATGGCTTTGCGGAAAGCCTGAAGGGTGATGAGGGTCCGAATCTCCACGGGGAGCTCGTTCCAGAGGGCTGGAGACGGAGAAATACTTTTACTCGGGTTTATCTGTGTACCAGCTGTTTGCCCTTTCCTAAACCAGGAGGCAATTTAGACAGTCATTCATGCCTTGATCTCCTCACATCTTGGCCAATGCAATGCACTACATGGGGGGCGTCCTTCAAGACCATCTGGAAACTTCAACTGATCCAGAATGCAGCGGTGTGGAAAGTGATGGGCCTGCTTCAGTATGCGCTCTACATGGGGCAGCCCTTGAAGAGTATTCTGAGACTTCAACTCGTCCAGAACGCAGCCGCGCGAGCGATTGTGGGTGCACCTTGGTACACAGTGCGAGCTGCACTGGTTACCGATCAGTCTCCGGATACGCTTCAAGGTGCTAGTCGTAACTTATAAAGCCCTTCATGGTATTGGACCTGGGTACTTGAGAGACCGCCTGCTGCCAATTACCTCCCACAGACCCATTAGATCTCACAGGGTTGGCCTCCTCCGGGTGCCATCTACCAGCCAATGCCACCTGGCTATTACCCGGGGGAGGGCCTTCTCTGTGGCAGCTCCAGCCCTCTGGAACAAACTCCCCGCAGGGATTCGGACCCTCACCTCTCTCCAGGCCTTCCGAAAAGACGTCAAAACCTGGCTGTGTCGGCAGGCCTGGGGGTGATGAGTTCCCTCCCCTCTCGACATGTATGGTTGTGCGACTGTTGTCTACTTTTATTATTTGTATTTTGTCTTTTATGTTCCCCCTTTTTTTCCCCTTTGAATTGTTCGCCGCCCTGAGTCCTCCCGGAGAAGGGTGGCATACAAATAATAAAATACCAATACCAATGCCCATGTAACATCTCTGCTTCACAAGCTGCAAGTTGCCGGTTTGCTTCCAGATGCCATTCAAGGCACTGATCACTATCTATAAAGCTCTACATGGCATAGATCCTGGTTACTTGAAGACCTTCCTGTCTTCCACAGTAATTGAGAGTTTCAGTCTGACAATCTAGGTTCCACTGATTAGCAATAGCAATAGCAATAGCAATAGTTAGACTTATATACCACTTCATAGGGCTTTCAGCCCTCTCTAAGTGGTTTACAGAGTCAGCATATTGCCCCCAACAACAATCCGGGTCCTCATTTTACCCACCTCGGAAGGATGGAAGGCTGAGTCAACCTTGAGCCTGGTGGGATTTGAACAGCCAAACTGCTGAACTGCAGTCAGCTGAAGTAGCCTGCAGTGCTGCATTTAACCACTGCGCCATCTTGGCTGAAGGTGGCGCAGTGGTTAAAAACATCATCTATTAGAACCCCGGAATTATGTCTTCTCTATCATAGTGCCTGTCCACTGAAGTGAGGTTTCGTGATAGCCCCCTGTTGTGGCTCAGCAGGAGCTTTGGGAGCTGCCACCAGACTCCGACAGCGGGGGGCCCTATGAGTCCGGCCTGGAGGAGGCGGAAGGCCCTGGACAGGGTTCTGACTCCAAGCAGGGCTCAGAGAGACTAGTTGGTCCCCAGGTAATGACTGAGCCTTGGATCACTGGGAGAGGCTGACACAGAAACCTCCTGTGAGTTGTTTCGGGATGCACGCAAGAGAAGGGCTGACCGACGTAAGGAACAATTGAGGACTCACAGGAGATGATAACGAGCAGCTGTTGCTCGTTAGGATCTCCTCCTGTGGATAAAAGACTGATGGTGCCATGCCCTGGTTGCAGAAGTCAACGTTCCGTTTCTGTTCTAGTCAACGTCTCCGTTCGTGTGCAACCATCAAGAAAAGCACTTGGATAAGTGACTTGATTGATTTAATCCTGTTTTCCATCGAGAAAAGCACTTGGATAAGTGACTTGATTTATATAATCCTGTTTTGTAGCAATTTATGAGTTAGGACTTTTGCCAGAGCATTTATCTGTGTTTATTTTGGGCTTGCAGCCAGCAAGAGCTGGGATTGATAAAAACATTCCTTTGAACCTTCTGTTTGGCTTTCGTTTTTGAACGGACAAGGTGGGGGTCAGAACAGCCCCCCAAACTGCCAATGTTTTGAAAGGCTCTGAAGACCAAACTCTTCTCCCAGGTCTTTGACAAGAATGGTTGATGCCTCTTTCTTCCTTTATGCCCTCTCTAGATTTGCTTCCTTTTCTATTGTTGTTCTTTTGTTTTGTGCTGTGGCTGGGTTTTTGAATTGTTCTTTGTTTTTAAATGGTTTTAACAACTGTAAATGGTCCAGGTGCCAAGTATCTGACCAGTGGACCCAAAATAAGGAAACACTCTCAGGAGTTTTGAAATCCCAAAAGTAAAACTTTATTGGATACACCATTTTGTTAGTGAAGAATCAAAACCAACTCTGGTTTTCCCGTGGAAATGCTTACTTAGTTGAACAATAGCTTCCCTTTCTCCCCACCCCTGGATGATAACATTGTCCAATTATGAAATGTCCTTTTGTTATAGAATCAAATTCTTTATTGGCCAAGTTTGATTGGACACACAAGGAATTTGTCTTTGGTGCATATGCTCTCAGTGTACATAGCAATAGCAATAGCAGTTAGACTTATATACCACTTCGTAGGGCTTCCAGCCCTCTCTAAGCGGTTTACAGAGTCAGCATATTGCCCCCAACAACAATCCAGGTCCTCATTTTACCCACCTCGGAAGGATGGAAGGCTGAGTCAACCTTGAGCCGGTGAGATTTGAACCGCCGAACTGCAGCTAGCAGTCAGCTGAAGTGGCTGCAGTACTGCACTCTAACCACTGCGCCACCTCGGCTCTACATAAAAGAAAAGATACATTTGTCATGAATCATAAGGTACAACACTAAATGATAGCCATAGGGTACAAATAAGCAATCAAATCATACTAGGAAACAATCAATATAAATCGTAAGGATACAAGCAACAAAGTTACAGTCACACAGTCATAAGTGGGAGGAGATGAGAAGATTAATAGTAATAGTAATGCAGACTTAATAAATAGTTTGACAGCGTTGAGGGAATTATTCATTTAGCAGAGTGATGGGAACAGTCCCTCTCTTTCTCAGGCACCTGCAGTGGTGACCTTGATGGTTGCCAGGCTTTCACGGTCCATACACACATTCTCAGCATTCTAATTCCCCCTTCCCTTTCCCCAGTTCATTGGCAAATTGAAAAGCATCAGCTGTCAGCGTTCCAAGTATCATGTAGAATTAAATCAGAGTCCAAGGCAAAACGATCCTTAAAGTTCCAATTTAATAAAGCAGACATCTTAGCATATCTGTGTTAATCCCAATTCAGAAAATGACATCAGAATTCCACCCAGTTAGAGGTTCATGATCTTGTCCCCACACCCACAATCCATCACATGGTCCAATCTTCTTCTTCCACACTGACATCTCCACCCAGCTGCTTCCGGTCAGGTGTAAAAGTGCGGAGACAAAAGATGACCTTGGCTTCTAGACAAGAATGACAATAACACATTCCACAATCCTACTCCTGTCTATTCCCCCCTCCCATCAACTATACTAATGAAACAGCATAATGAAATAAGAGAAAGTGTGGCAGGCCAAATTCCTAAAAGGAATATAATTGCAGGCCTGACATCAGTGTTTGAAAGTGGTTCAATCTTGACACCAGAGTTGCTGGGAATTGGGCGATATAATATTATTATTATAGTCAAATTCGCACTCAGCGCAAACTTTAGACTGGATTTGGCATTTCTGCCCACCTGTCTAGTCCTTCCAAAGGACTAGGGATAGACAATTTTGCTCTTTATTAATATTAAAGTATAGTTGCTTTATGCCAGCTGTTCCAAGGAAAACTGCCTTTTGCAATTGACTAGTGGGGATTATTTTTTTTTAGTGTTGATGGTGTTCAAATGGTGTTTCAGATGTTTTGGGATTTCCCCCAACATGCCTATTACTGTTGGATTATATTTGCTTTCTATTGCCATATTCTACTGTTTGCTGGTCTTTTAAGTTTTATGGTTTTCTCAAGCTCTACCTCTTCTATTCTGCTGTCTCCAGGATTTTCAATGTCCACTATCCAGGCTTTTATTATCAACAATTGTTAACTCTGACATGCAGTGCAGCAGATGCTTATCTGTTCTGACCCCCCTTGTCCTACACCAAAGCATGCCGAGACAAAGATACTGCAAGGATTTATTAACACACAGGCAGGACCTTGGCAGCAAGCCAGCACAGACAAGACGTTGCCAGCAATCCAGCACAGACTAACCTTGGCAGCAATCCAGCTTGCCAAGCTAGCCATGAGAGTTCTCCAGCTCTAGTGCATATGTTGACTCCTGCAAAGGGGCGTGTGCAGAATCATTCCTTTTATAGTCTTGAGAGGAGCCTAATTACCACCAGCTGAGTGCAATTATCTCCTGTAACTGCATAACTGTTCCTTACGCCTATTAGCTCTTCGTCACTTATAAAGCCCTTCATGGTATTGGACCTGGGTACTTGAGAGACCGCCTGCTGCCAATTACCTCCAATAGACTGATTAAATCCCACAGATTAGGCCTCCTCCGAATTCCATCCGCCGGCCAATGCCGACTGGCGACTACCCGGAGGAGAGCCTTCTCTGTGGTTGCTCCGGCCCTCTGGAACGAGCTCCCCATGGAGATTCAAACCCTCACCACCCTCCAGGCCTTCCGCAAAGCCCTTAAAACCTGGCTGTTCCGACAGGCCTGGGGCTAAAGAGCTTTTGCCCCCCTCCTCGAATGGTATGGTTGTTGTGTGTTTTAAATTGTGTATTGTTCTGTTCGTCTTTTTTATCCCTTATCTGTACCCCCTTCCCTGACTTGGATTGTGAGCTGCCCTGAATCCCCTTCGGGGAAAAGGGCAGCATATAAATGCAATCAATTCAATTCAATTCAATTCAATTCGTTGCCGGGCATCCAGGAAAAAACTCCCTTGGCGCCTCCCCACTCCTCCAATGCATGACATCCGGATCACACTCCCTTGTCTCCTCCCCACTGGTCCAAGGCTCAGGCGCCACCTGGTGGCCAGGTAGCCTCTCTGCGCCCTGCTTGGAGTCGGACCCCGGCCAGGGCCCTCCACGTCCTCCAGAGCCGACTCATAGGGCCCTTCACTGTTGGAGTCCAGTGGCAGCTCCAACGGCTCCTGCTGGGCCACAACACTTATCTATTTGAATTCTAAAGTCCCAGAGCCCCTTATCTTCATCTTCAATTACTTTGTCTATTTTGTAGCCCCAGCAGTTCTTGCTTGCAGACGAATGGTATCTCTTGCAGATCTTCCAAAGCTCCATTGTTGCTACTTATTGGTCATTGTTTGTAATCAGTTTGTGTGATTTTCTTGCATTAACTAACTAGTGTTAGTTTGCTACTGTTTCTTCAGCTTCTTTGCAAAGACAGCATTTATTATCTGCTGCTATCTTCTCAAGTCTGGCTTTATATGTTATTATCACAATTCTTCTTTTGTGAAGAGCCGAGGTGGCATAGTGGTTAAATGCAGCACTGCAGGCTACTTCAGCTGACTGCAGTTCTGCAATTCAGCTGTTCAAATCCCACCGGCTCAAGGTTGACTCAGCCTTCCATCCTTCCGAGGTGGGTGAAATGAGGACCCAGATTGTTCGGGGCAATATGCTGACTCTGTAAAGCACTTAGAGAGGGCTGAAAGCCCTATGAAGCGGTATATAAGTCTAACTGCTAACTAACTAACTAATTTTGATTGTTATTTTATTTTTCTCTACAAATCAAATAGTGGTCCAAAGTTTCTACATTTATTAAAATGTCATTTTTGCTTTTCTGGTGATCTATGCAGGCATGACATATTAAATTACCGCAGAAACTAGCAAGAGGATGTGGGAAGGCCAGTGACTTTCAGCAAGTGTCTTCACACCCACTAGAGGTCTAGGAAAAGAAAAAATATTAAGGCATAATGTACTAAACCTTCTTCTTCTTTTGTCACGGGAATCACTATTCAAAAAAGCATTGGTTACACATAACAACTGGGAAGTTCCACAGCCATACTTAAGCCACTTTCGATCATGGGATTTCCCCCCTCTCCCCCCACGCCCTTCTTTTGGTCACCAGAATATTCTGTAAATAATTCTCACAATACTGTAAAGAAAAATAAAGCTACAAAATCACTGAGTATCTTCAGGACCATCTTCTCTCTGTGGTTTCTGCCCTTTTAATCAGATCTGGAGGAATGGCCATTCTCTAAGTCCCTTCTCTCCAAGACTATCACCCTAAGGAACCAAAAGGATGAAACTCTCTAGTTGGAATCTCTTCTTTTGGACCAGTGTACCCTCCAAATCGGATGGTCCTCTAGCTAATTTTTAGGAATGCCATGAAAACATGTCTTTTCAGGGAGTCTTGGCCAAGGCGTGGTTCTGAACAGCACCCTCCTGATTATTGATGTCTTCTTTGTGATGTTCTGATTATTCCTGGATTTATTAATTGAATTTAATTCTTGTGCTATTGTTTTATCTTCCTACAGTAAGAACTAAGTAAGCTGATGAGAATCCTACTGCAAATAGAAGCAGATTGTAGTAAAGGAAAGGAAAGATAGTACTAATAGTAATGGCAACTTGGGTGCAATCTTAAAACAGGTGGAGTACTCTTGAACACCATCAACAAAATCACCATTGATCAATTGCAAAGGGCAGCATTACTTGGAACAGCTTACATCCTGTGATGATACCTCTCACACCAGTGGTGGGATTCAAATAATTTAACAACCGGTTCTCTGCCATAATGACCAGCTGGGTAGGCATGGCTCGGTGGTCATGTGACAATGTAGCTGTGGCCAACTCACGTCAACAAGCGCTTCGCCTTAGCTGTTACAATGTAATAAGGATTAACTGGAGAGGCAGTTTCTGTAAACGGGGGAATAAAGATGAGGCTAGAAACAACACCAGAATGTTTCCTTCCTGCCTTCCTTACAGGATTAGCCCTGTAAAGTGGGGGGAAAAACAAAAGGAGATTTCTTCCAACAATTGGTTCTCTGAACTACTTAGAAAGTTAACAACCGGTTCTCCCAAATAGGTGCGAACCAGCTGAATCCCATCACTGTCTCACACCATAAAAGATCAACATCACTCTATCCCAGGTCCTTGGGAAGGACTTGATAGGTGGATAAAAATCAGTTTCAGTCTGAACATCTGGATGATTGAGCAATGAACCATAATAATTTTATCTTGGTGTGTGTGTGTGTGTGTGTGTGTGTGTGTGTGTGTGTGAGAGAGAGAGAGAGAGAGAGAGAGAGAGAGAGAGAGAGAGAGAGAGAGAGAGAGAGAGAGAGAGAGAGAGAGAGAGAGAGTTTATATCACCAACTTCACCCAGTAAACATATCTAATACTCCTTTCTCCTACTTCCCCTACAATAACAACCTTGTGGGCTGAGGTGAAAAAAAAGTGGCTTAATCAAAGTCTCCCAAATAGCTTTCATGGTTTTGGGACAGGTATAATTCACAACCTCCTGGTTTCTACACCAGCACTCTTGATAAGGAGTGTGAAGGCAATGCCCTGGATATAATAGCTGAGTTTCCCCAATAACCCATACAAAAGAATTTAGAACTGGTTAAAGAATAACCCATTTTACTTAAAGCAGGAGTAAATTAGAAGACCTGACTTTCAAAAGAATTGATATCTATCAAGATGAGAGGGACAGTGTATTCTCCATGGAGAGGAATGCCTCCCCCCCCCCCCATTGCTATCAGATAATGGAATGGGAAACTCTATAGTCAGCAACAGATTATTCAAATTATGGGCTATTAAAACTTATATGAAAGGTTTTTTTTTTTTCAAGCTTGTTTAAAAGCTTGTTTAAAAGTTTGGGTGGTCTCATTGTCCGTCAGAGTGTCTTGTTTTGCCTGGAATCTGGAAGTTACTTTAACGGTTACTTGATTGTTTTGTATCATGGGTTTACTATTTTTTTCCCCAGTTCAAAATTTTATTTCTTTCAGCACAAACATTTCATCATTCCTCAATCGGTAAGACATCGAAGTACAATTTTTTGTGTGTCAAAATAGTTCTAGTTTACCACCAAATTCTTGTCTAGCCTAATGTATACCCCTCCCTCCCTCCAACCTCCCCCCAACCCCCCTCCTCCTCCCCCCCGACTTCCCAGAACCCGTACACGGTATGGATTTTTAACAAACACAGTCTAAAATCTATTGAGAAAAAAGAAATAAAGAAATTAATGACATCTCTACATTGATCTTAGCTTCTTCTTGCTGAGCTAACTTTAAACAATTTAAATCATTCCTGATCTTAAGCATAGGCTAACTGGAATTTCTTGGTCCCGTATTTATTTTGTATATAGTCAATCCATTTTTTTCCAGTCTCGTTTATATCTCTCATTTGAGTGATCTTTAAGATATGCCGATACTTTAGCCATCTCGGCTAAGTTTGTAACTTTCAATGTCCATTCTTGAGTTGTAGGCAAGTCTTCCTTCTTCCAGTATTGCGCCACCAACAGTCTTGCTGCCGTTATTAGGTGCAGAATCAAGTTAGTCTCTACCACTGTAAAGTCAGTACCTATACCTAGTAAGAATAGCTGAGGAGTAAACTTTATCCTTCTTTTAAAAATATTTTGCATGACCCACCATATTTTTATCCAGAATGCCTTAACCTTTTGGCAGGTCCACCATATATGATAATATGTAGCATCGAGAGAACCACACCTCCAACATTTAGGCTGTACATTCGGATACATAGAAGCCAGCTTTTTAGGGTCATGGGTTTGATTACATCTGGCTTCATACTATTGTATTGCGGTTTCCTGAATAGTGTATCTGCCAAAAAAATGTTCCCCACGGGAAATATCTGAGCATAAATTCAAACCGTTTAAAGTACCGAGCCCATCATACTTGTTTTTGGGAGAGTTTCCTTGGGGTCTTTGGGCTTCTAAATTTTTATGATCCGCCCAGACTTCAAAAGGTATCTTACTCCCCTCTAGGAAATGCCTCCAGGTTAAAAGAACCCACCGAACTGCATAAGCGTCTTTCTCCCAAGTGGCCCCGCCTTTGCTCAGATTCATTCAATTTTTTGGATGTGTAAGCATGTGGTTGTAATTGGTCTTGCTCATTTTTCGGAAGCAGGACCACTCCTATTGCTACGTCACTGGCATCTGCTTGTATGACGAACGGTTTCTCTGTGTCCGGGTGCTTTAGAATTGGCTCTGCTGAAAACGGGCGTTTACATTTTTCAAATGCAGCTTGGCATTCCATTGTCTAGTTCAAAGGCTGCTTCGGTTTCGGGTTACCCTCCCCCTTCGTTTTTAAGAGCTTGGTGATGGGGAGAGCAATCTGGGCGAAAGCGGGGATAAACTGGCAGTAAATGTTGGCGAATCCCAGGAAGCTTTGTAACTGTTTACGTGTTCTGGGTGGATCCCAGTCAAGTACTGCCTGCACCTTCGAAGGATCCGTTTCTAAGCCCTGGTGTGAAATGCGGTATCCTAATTAATTGATTTTTTATTGTTGGAATTCGCATTTGGAGAGTTTAGCATAAAGTTTGGCAGAGCGAAGTTTGTTCAGAACTGCCCAGACTAGTTTTACATGTTCTGCCTTGGTCTCAGAATATAACAAAATGTCATCTAAGTATACCAAACAGCCCTTATATAAATGCTCCTGCAACACTTCATTTATTAATTGCATAAACACTGCAGGGGCCTCTAGTAGCCCAAAAGGTAGCACTTTGAATTGATAGCATCCAAGAGGGGTGTTAAATGCCGTTTTCCATTCATCTCCCTCCTTAATTCTGAAACAGTAGTAAGCCTCCCTTAAATCCAGCTTTGAAAACATTCTCCCTTTCACCAGGTGTCCTAGCATATCCTTCATGAGTGGGAGAGGATACATATTCTCCATACTGAGCGAATTCAAATTTCAAAAATCGACAAATAGACATACAAATAAAGTGAACTGAACTGAACGTTTAAAGCCATCTTTTTTTCTCTCTAAATAACACTGGGGCTGCCAATTTTGGCTGGGCTGGTTCAATGAAACCCCTTGCTAGGTTTTTCTCAATGAATGTCCTCAGTTCTTCCAGCTCCCTCAGAGACATGCTATATATCTTGGGTTTAGGGAGTTTGGCCTGGGGTAGAATTTCTATTGCACAGTCAGTGGAGAGGTGGTGGGGGAGCTCGTCAGAGGCTTTTTTGCTAAAAACCTCAGCCAAGTCCTTGTATTCTTTGTGTATGCCCTGGGTTGGCACATTGTAAGCGGGCATTGCTGTTTCTTGGTTCTCTGCCCCCTCAGTTTCTTGTTGTGGATTCTCAGCAAAAGTCATGTGCATCTGAACTCTTATGGTGCCTTGCTTCCAATTAATTTTGGGGTTCCGTTTTTTCAACCATGCAAGACCCAAAACTAGTGGCCATTCCATGCCCGGCACCACTATAAATGTAAGTATTTCTTTGTGGCTTCCGATGCAAATCTATAGAAACTCAGTGGCAAATGAAGCTGGCTCCCCCCTGCTATTGACCCATCTAGTCGACAAAAAGCTATGGGGCTTTTCAGCTTCCTTACATTAATCCTCAACTTCCTTACCAGGGTTGGGCTGATTAAACAGCAGCTGCACCCTGAGTCCACTAAAGCAAAGATTTTTATCTCCCTCTCCCAGTTGGGGATAAACAGTCTTAGTGGGAGGGTAAGCGGTTTAATTGGTTTGCTTACCAGTGGTTCATCCTCTGGATCGCTCCCAGGCGAGTATGGTTCCTCCTGCTGCGAAGCCGGGATTTCCTCTTCAAAGAGGGGAGGGGGTGGAGATGCTATGATCTCTCTGCTCCTCAGGGCCATTTCCTTCCCACACTGGCCAAGTTTTGTAGGTTTCCCCCCCCCCAATGGACATCCTGGTTTCCTAGCCGGTGCTTGAGAATGGCATTCTGCAGCTTGGTGCCCCTCTTTTCTACACTTGAAACAGGCTGAGGGTTTCAGAGAAGATGCCGTTTGCGGGTTGAAAGGCTCTTGCTTCCATTGGGGTGGGGATTTCTTCCACATTTGCCCTGCTCGGTACTGGTTTCTGGCCATGTCGATCTCTGTCTCTTCAGCAGTGAGATACCACTCATGTAGGTGGTTCAATGCCCCTTGGGCCATGCAGGCATTGTAGAGGTCATCACTCAGCCTGACCTTGAAATTCTGGTCTTGGAATTCTTCAGTATACTCTGCCACTGGCCGGCGTCCCTGCTTCACAACTTTATTGCGGTCGCATGTTTTGCTGTCTGTGCGGGGGTCTTCGAAACATCGTCGCAAGGCCATCATGAAACGGTCAAAGTCCCACAGTTCTGGCACATTGGCATCATGCAGTGTCACCATCCATCTGGCAGCAGCTCCTTCCAGGGCTAGGGTAACCACTCCGACTCGGGATCCTTGGGTTTGAAAATCACGCCCCTATTCTTGCACGTAGGTGAGCACATGTGCCACAAAGAATCCCAATTTTGGGAAGCTGGGAAACATGCAAGAAGGGGCAAGCAAAATTATCACAGTGTTGGAGACCTTAAAACTGGAAGTGTTTTAAACACTGGAAGTTTTTAAGAAGAGATTGGACAACCATTTGTCTGAAAAATTATAGGCCAGGGTTTCCTGCCTGAGCAGGGGGTTGGACTAGAAGACCTCCAAGGTCCCTTCCAACTCTGTTATTCTGTTCTGTTCTGTTCCGTTCCATTCCATATATATGTGTATGTGTGTGTCTCAGGTCCTATCAAAGGGAATTTGATTATAATGACAAATAATATTGTATTTTCTTACTTATGATGAAGTAAAACCAGAAGCAACCACAATACAGAATGTCTTTTAACTCTTTTTATAAACTTCCTGAAACCCCTGAGCTGGACCCTATGAGAAAGAGGATGGTACATGATGAAATGTTTTGGCTCCATTCTATTCAAAGCATCTGGTCCTTCAAACAAGTTAGATTGTATAAACCAGGTTTTCCTTTCTATCTCCTTCTAGAAAATCTAGCCAAAATTAAATTAATATACTACTCAGTTGGTATTCAAGGAACTCTAGAACATTTTCCTTAAAGCAAGAAAAAAATATCACAAATGAAAGCAAATATACGTGTCCCGGGACAGTGTTGCAAGATCCAATCTGGGTAGGTCATCGGGACCAGAGATTTAGCCTTCCACAATTTTGGACTCATGCTGGAGCCTATCCTTGGGGAACTTCTCTCTACAGAATATGTGCTTTGGGCTATTCTATGCTTTGTATTTATGTGGTGCCTTCCTATGGGTTGATTTGTGTGTTGGTTCAAAAGTTTTATTTCTTTTAAAACAAACATTTCATCATTCCTCAATCCGTAAAACATCGAAGTACAATTTTTTGTATGCCCCTCCCTCCCTCCACCACCCCCAACCCCCTCCTCCTTCCCCCCCCCACTTCCCAGAACCCGTACACACGGTATGGATTTTTAACAAACACAGTCTAAAATCTATTGAGAAAAAAGAAACAAAGAAATTGATGACATTCTACATTGACCTTAGCTTCTTCTTGCTGAGCTAACTTTAAACAATTTAAATCATTCCTAATCTTAAGCATAGGCTATCTGGAATTTCTTAGTCCCATATTTGTTTTGTATATAGTCAATCCATTTTTCCAGTCTCGTTTACATCTCTCATTTGAGTGGTCTTTAAGATAGCCGATATTTTAGCCATCTCGGCTAGGTTTGTAACTTTTAATGTCCATTCTTGGATTGTAGGCAGGTCTTCCTTCTTCCAGTATTGCGCCACCAACAGTCTTGCTGCCGTTATTAGGTGCAGAATCAAGTTAGTCTCTACCACTGTAAAGTCACAGTGGTTTGTGTGTTGATGGACAGCAATTAGCTGTTGTTTCTTTGTGCTGCCAAGTCTTCAGCTCCTAAGTATTTGATAAGCTGGTAGTAAATCAGCACACCTGTTTACTGACAAGGGGCTTCTGAGGCAAAATCATATGCAAGAAAAATATATCCCAAGTTTTTTCTAGGTTAGAATGTGTGAATGCAGTATTGATACTGTAAAGCAGGGATAGTCAACCTTTTTATATCTACCTCCCACTTTTGTATCTCTGTTAGTAGTAAAATTTTCTAACCGCCTACCGATTCCACAGTAATGGTGATTTTATGAAAACCTAATGAAAATGTTTTTAAATAATGCTATGAATTTTTTTAAAAAAGTCAATTAAATTTTAAAAAAGGAAAGTCCTTCAGTATTGGACAAAACCCCTACCGCCCACCACGAAAGCTGGAACACCCACTAGTGGGTGGTAGGGACCAGGTTGACTACCACTGCTGTCAAGAATACTAGTAGTTAGTTTGCAAGAAATTGAAGCTTCTGCAAGTGGCCACTAGGGGGCTCTGGAACCACAGGATTTTTTTAAAAAATTATTTTATCAATTTCATATATACATTCACAATTATATGATCTCATAACTGTTATTAATAATATGTATTTATAACCATTTTTTCCCTACAGTTGACAATATACTTGAAGATTGCTTTCTTACCATCCCATAGATCCATCTTATCTTACAATGGTCCTACTTCTTCTTCCCTCCCTCCCTCTTTCCTTCCCTCGTTTCTTCTCTCCTACTCTCCTTCCTTCCCTCCTTCCTTCCCTCCCTCCTTCCCCCTTCCCTCCTTCTCTCCTTCCCTCCTTCCTTCCCTCCTTCCTTCCTTCCCTCCTTTCTTCTCTCCTTCTCTCCTTCCTTTCCCCCTTCCTTTCCTCCTTTCTTCTCTCCTTCTCTCCTTCCTTCCCTCCTTCCTTCCCTCCTTGCTTCCCTCCCTCCTTCCCTCCCTCCTTCCTACCCCCCTTTCTTCTCTTTCTTCTCTCCTTCCTTCCTTCCTCCTCTCCTTTCCCTTCTCTCCTTCCCCTTCCTCCCCTTTACCCTTCCCCTCTTCTTCCCATTCCTCCCCTCTTTCCTACTCTTACGTTCCCTCCCATTCTTCCTTTGCCTTTCCCTTTCTCCTATTCCTCTCCTTTCTCCTCTCCTTCCTATCTTTCCTTCTACTCCTCCCTCCATCCACTCTAACCGTTGTTGTGTTTACATATTCTCCTCTTCAGGGGATGACCTGGTTCTCTCTTTTTTCCCCCCCCTTATTTGAAAGTTATATAAAAAAGGCAAGATTTACAAAATACAAGATACAAAAATAGATAAAGCTCTTTACATATTTTCATCTCCCATAGCTCATCTCGCCTTACCTAGTATGAGACTAGGTTGCTAACGGGATTTTGGAACGGAGGTCAGATTCTACTCGGAGCTTCCCTTGAACTGCAGCATTTCTGAAATTACGTTTTGCTGCACTGTCTATATAGCAACGTACAGTATATATTATGGCAAATAGACACAGAGGCAGCCTTCATCGCTTTATAATTTTGCCTTCCAGAACCTGTTCTCTGTTAATCTAGAAAAGATGGGAACTGTTATTACTATTAGTTCGGGACAATTGTAGAAAATGGGCTCTTTCCCTCCCATCATCTTCTGAACTCTCCAACTTGTAATAAAGATTTCAGCACTTTTTGCCATGATTATATTAGAGAGAGGGGGAAAAAAAACTTTCCCTCAAAGAAAGGAAAATGAATGGAAAAAAGGACGGTAGTTTGTGAGGGGGGGCAAAAGAAGGAAGCTAGCCCAAAATAACGGAACCTTTGGTGAAGCAAAAAGGAGAAAGAGGGGAGATGGGAGAAGAGGGGGCGGGAGAACATTTTATATTATTTGGGACATCTCCCCCACCCAGGCCTCTACTATCTCCCACAAAGAGAATTTGTGAGCAAAAAGCTAAGAAGAGAAACATAGGACTGTGTGCAAAATATCAGAGCCCTCACTGTTCTGACCCCCCTCGTTCCACACCAAAGCACACTCCGAGCCAGAGATAAATTACGGCATTTAATTAACAGACAGACAGGTCCTTGGCAGCAAACCGGCACAAACAAGCTTGGGCAGCAATAAACACAGATAAGGCTTGGCAGCAATCCAGCCTGCCAAGCTCATACAATGTTCTTTGACATTCGATCCTGTATTGACGTCTGCAAAGAGGGGCGTGTGCACAAGTAGCTTTTTATAGTCTGGAGAGGAGCCTAATGACCACCAGCTGAGCGCAATCACCTCCTGTAATTGCGTAATTGTTCCTGACGCCTAGTAGCTCTTCGATGGCGTGCATCCAGGAACAACTCACTACTGCCTTCTGGCTCACTCTCCCTTGTCTCCTCCCCACTGGTCCAAGGCTCAGGTGCCTCCTGGTGGCCAACCAACCTCTCTGTGCCCTGCTCGGAGTCGGAACCCTGTCCAGGGTCCTCCACATCCTCCAGAGCCGACTCATAGGGCCCCTCGCTGTCGGAGTCTGGTGGCAGCTCCAACGGCTCCTGCTGGGCCACAACACCTCACTAGCAATGAATCATTTCAGTAAAACTGCTGGCCTTTTGTCCTTTCAAGTACCTTGTATGAGCAGGAATGAAAGCACATGTATGCACGAATGCATAAGTGTCTGTCTGAAAACTTAATATGTGTTAGAAATTTGTGGTTTACTTCTGCAGAAACAATTATTCAGAAATTGCACATAAGATTTTTACATAATTTGCTGATCAGGAACATGGCACAGCCAAACCCTAACAAGCTCCCAGGTTTTAGAAGAAAAAGAAGAAGACCACCAATGGAGTAAGCGCTCTTTATATCAAATAAAAATGGATGGAATTGAATGCAGTGGATAATTGTTTTGAAATTAACTATTTGTTGGGTACATTCAAATAGGGTACCAAGGCCACCACTCATGATAAATAGCAATAGCAATAGCAGTTAGACTTATATACCGCTTCATAGGGCTATCAGCCCTCTCTAAGCGGTTTACAGAGTCAGCATATTGCCCCCAACAACAATCCGGGTCCTCATTTTGCCCACCTCGGAAGGATGGAAGGCTGAGTCAACCTTGAGCCGGTGAGATTTGAACAGCCGAACTGCAGGCTACTTCAGCTGACTGCAGTTCTGCATTTAACCACTGTGCCACCTCGGCTCTGTATGAAGTTGTCAGTCTATTGACAATGCAATGCATGGCACTAGGAGTTCAATTTAAATGTAATAGTAATAATAGTAAAATGAATTTAAAAGGGGAGAATTGAAATTAACATGATATTGTTGTCTAGGTTAGTGAATTATAGTTGCTTCATAAAGTCCTGTGACTGTCTTTCGTGCTATTTAATTTTGCATATTCCAGTCTTCCTGTGGCAGGGGTGTCAAATGCAATTTCATCGAGGGCAGCTTATGTTTGACCTCGAGGAGAGGGTGTGGCTAGGGAGCATGGCCAGCTTGACATCACTCGTGTTGGTGCCTGGGGAGGCCTGAGCAGTCTGCTAACAAAAATGGATTCCCAAGCTCCGTTTTTGGCTGCGACCGCTTCCTGCAATTCCCTGCCAATGAAAATGCAGCTCAGGAGGGCTGCCTGCGGTCTTCGCATGCTCCGTTTTTGGCTGAAATGACCTCCTGAAACTCTGCCAGTAAAAAGGAGCTGAGGAAATCCATCCACGGCTCATGCCCTCGTCACCTCAAGACTGGATTACTGTAACGCGCTCTACATGGGGCTGCCCTTGAAAAGTGTTCGAAGACTTCAGCTAGTCCAGAATGCAGCCGCGCAAGCGATTGTGGGTGCACCCAGGTACACCCACGTTACACCTATCCTCTGTGAGCTGCACTGGCTACCCATTGGTCTCCAGACATGCTTCAAGGTGCTAGTCGTTACTTATAAAGCCCTGCATGGCATCGTACCTGCGTACCTGAGAGACCGTCTCCTGCCAATTACCTCCCAAAGACCGATTCAATCTCACAGGCTTGGCCTTCTCCGGGTTCCATCGGCCAGCCAATGTTGGCTGGCAACCCCCCGGGGGAGGGCCTTCTCTGTTGCTGCGTCAGCCCTCTGGAACGAGCTCCCCGTGGAGATCCGGACCCTTACTACCCTCCCGGCCTTCCGTAAAGCTACCAAGTCCTGGCTGTTCCGGCAGGCTGGGGGCTGTTGAAATATTCAGCCCAGCCTCAATTGTGAATGTTGTGCATTTTTAAATTCTTTGTATTGTCTTATTTATTTCCCTTTCCCTGTTTATTGTGAACCACCCGGAGTCCTTCGGGAGTGGGCGGCATACAAAACTAATAAACAACAACAACAAACAACAACAATAGTAAACAGTCCTTAGTATTCATGAACTTGGATGTGCTTGTTCCCAACGGTGTAAGGAAAAACTGTGGAAAAATCACAATTAGAGAAAGGCTATTAGATGGCCAGAGAGGGGGGCAAAACATCCCTTAGAGCTTCTCCCAACAAGTGTTATTGTTACATGAATGCTTTTTTTCCAGTTATTGGCAGAAAGCAAAATGGGTTTCATATTTCTGGTCTCTGTTTATTGCATGGAAATTTCCTGAGGTTTAAAGGAATGAAGTATTGTGCATGATTATAAAATTATTGTGAGATTTCCAAGAAATATTTTGGTCTCATTCCATTCTTTCAATTCTAGGTAGTGGATTTTGTTCAAGAGTTGTGTGTGGCCATCGCGATTCTGTTCATGTCTTTCACATAGATGAAGATTGAGGGGAGCAAATCTTGAAGATCATTTTAGCTTTGGAGAGCTGGAATTTGGAGACCTAGTAGCAAAAGTTTTGTCCCAAATCTTGCAAAGACTTAAGAGACTTGTTTCACTTCTTAAATTCCTTGTAATGGCCTTTAAGAAGGACCCTGGAAGACAGGGTGAAGAGTGCAGTCTAAACAATCATCATGCAGTTCTCCGTCCACAGAAGCAGAAGACCCATGGCATTTCTGAAGGGACTTTCCAGACAGTAAAAGAAAAGGAGGAAAAAAATACTTTTCAGATTTGCAAGATTCTGTACTCCTGCTACCAACTTCTTGTCTGGACAGACTGGAAGAGCTAACATTCCTGTATCCCCCGCCCCCAAATCATACAGAGTCTTTTGGGAGTTGATCTGCCTTAATAAATACAACAACAACAACAACAACAACAACATTTTGAAACTAATTGGCTATCAAGCCAATGAAAGTGTGCACTTTTGATCTACTTGACATGATCTAGTGCAAGTGTTGTACACCCATCATTGTGTCATTGCCTCTATTCCACCACCTTTCCCATAGATTCCTGCTAGAAATAAAAGGAGCAATCCTTCCATGCATTTTCCATTTGTGCTCATCTACTCAAATTTGTAATTTAAAAATTGTATGCCAATTGTGTCAGAAATATGTGCCTCGGAACAGAGACATCTATGCAGAAGTGGGTTCCTACCGGTTCGCACTGGTTCAATAGAACCGGTTCATCAAATCTACCGAACCGGTTAGAAGAGGTTCCACCAATGGACCCGGAAAGCAGGCCACACCTACAGAAGAGGCTCCAAAAATGTTTCAAACCTACCACTGCATCTATGCAACATATTACTCTAGCGACCTGAATAATGACTTGCAAAAGAATTTTTTATTTCTGCTTCTCAATAAATTAGGATGGTGCTACTTACAATTAACTATACATGTGCTGTTCAGAGATCTCTGTAAAAAAACAAAAAGCAAAAAACAGCCAAAAAAACCTTCCACGCCCACAATTGCATCAACTTAAATATATAGTTACTTAAATATATAATTTTCCAGGATGCTGCTTTTAAAACTGTTTATTACCCTTAAGATATTAGGACAATAATGAATACATTGTGAATTCTTCCACACCAATAGCTTAGTTCAATAAAACAAGGGAAAATGAACATTATATTGTAGGAAGTTATCACCCAGCCCTCTCCCAGAAAAATGAAATACCCTAGGAAATATTGAAAAGGCAGAATATTTCTCCGGATGTGAAAAGAAAGAAACATGTTTTAAAAGACAAAATAGCTGCCTGTAGCTTAGCTCTTAGTCAACATGAAACACCGTGGTTACCTCCAAATTTCAAACAGGTGGATTCCATGACCTCCTATCAAGATGAAGTGCCTGCAAATTGAAGATTGTTTCACAAATAGGCCTGGGATATAATTTAGGCAGGAAATGGTCAACCCTTGGCAGACGCAGCATCTAGCGGTATATTAATGATGTTCCGAATAGATTGCTCTCATCCATAAAATGCTTTACCTAAAAATGTAGAATGGTTATATTTCACTGGGCTAATGTCTGGCATTTAAGAGTAAAAATAAAACTTGGAAGTGGGAGCATCTAATTTTAGAAAAGCAAATGTAAAGAAAGTAACCACCTTGGATATATCATAGGCTAAACGTAGCTCAAAGTTTCAAAGTTTAATAGCATTTGTATGCCGCCCAATCTCGTAGGACTCCGGGCGGCTAACAACACAAATAAATCAAAAGGAATAGAAAAAAAAGAAGAGATAGATTTAAAAGCACACCATGCACTCCATTCCAAGCGGGGCTGGACCATATTTTGAGGTCAACAGCCCCAGGCCTGCCGGAACAGCCAGGTTTTAGTGGCCTTACGGAAGGTCGCGAGAGTGGGAAGGATCCAGATCTCCGCAGGGAGATCATTCCACAGCGATAGTCCTCCAAATACAGCAGTTCATTTAGTGACAGTTTAAAGTTACAATGGCACTGAAAAAGGTGGTTTATGACCATTTTTCACACTATGACCATTGCAGTAGCCCCATTGTCACATGATTGAAATTCAGACACTTTATGATTGACTTGTATTTATAATGGTTATAGTGTTCCCCAGGGTCATGTGATCACCTATTGTGATCTTCTGAGAAGCAAAGCCAATGGGGAACCCAGATTCACTTTACAGTTGTGCTAACGACTTAACAGCTGTCATGATTCGCTTAACAACTGTGGTGAGAACCGAACTGTATCTTGTTTTATAGGGCCAAATGTTCAAGTCTGTCAAGAACCTTCTCAATCTTAAGTCTGTCTTTCAAAGTTTTAGCAATTCCCCCACCCCACCCCCCAGTTTGGTGTCATCTGCAAATTTAATAAGTTGCTTCAGTCCCCTCATCTAGATCATTTATGAAGATGTTGAAGAGTACTGGGCCGAAGACAGTTCTGCTTTGTCCTTGCTGCCTGTCACCTTCTCAACTTCATCTCCCATTAGTGTGATGAAAGAAATGTCCTTCCGGGTTCAGCTCCAAGTGGGGAAAAAGACACTGGAGACATGGAGGCTGCTTGGAAAGATGGTTTATTGGTGGACAGGACCACATGGCTTGAGCCCCGAACAGAAAAGGTGATCACATGCTTCAATGTTGGTGGAGAAGAAGAGAAGGGCTGAGGGAGGGGCTTGCTAGGCTTTTTATAACCTGTTCAGTCCCACCTCTCTGTTTCCTGTTCCTGTGTAAGATTGTATTCTGATTGGTTGTCAGACTCCCATGGGGCCGTGCAGGGGCAACCCTCCAGGCTGCGTTTTGAATCCAGGTTTGGTTGAGTTCTCAGATGCCATGTGGTCAGTTGGGGCCAATATTATCATGCCTTAATCCCATCCCCCTGGAGCTGGAGTGGATACATCTTTATTATGTAAAGGGACTAGCTTGGCCTCCTTAATGGCCCATTGACAAAGTGTGGATGGGCAGGAAGCTACAGGCAGCTATTCTGTCTTTTAAAACATGTTTCTTTCTTTTCACATCCAGAGAAACATTCTGCCTTTTTCAATGTTTCCTAGGATATTTCATTTTTCTGGGAGAGGGCTGGGTGATAACTTCCTACAAGTGGATGAAGTGGATGACTTGATTTTCTTTTTGTTCCTAACCCTAACCCTAACATTTTTAAAGAAAACCTTTTTTGTAATTTTTTGTAAATTTTTTGGCATTTGTTACAAGCCTTAGTTCATTCAACCCTTTTTGAATCCATCTTTGAAGATTCAGGTCATTTGCTAGTACTCTGCTTTCATTATGAGTCCCTCTTTTAGTGTTATATATATATATATATATATATATATATATATATATATATATATATATATATATATATATATATATATATATATATATATATATATATATATATATATATATATATATATATAATTTGTCCTTTCTGTCTTTCAGTTTGACAGAGTACTCTTTCTGCAACCAAGCTGGTTTTGTCTGGAGTCTCTTGTCTTAGTTTGCAACTTTATTATCTCAGGCATCTGTTCTGACCCCCTCGTCCCACACCAACATACACTCTGAGCCAGAGATAAGTTACGGCATTTAATGAACAGACAGACAGGTCCTTGGCAGCAAACCGGCACAGACAAGCTTGGGCAGCAATAAACACAGATAAGGCTTGGCAGCAATCCAGCCTGCCAAGCTCATAACAATGTTCTCCGACATTCGATCCTCTGTTGACTTCTGCAAAGAGGGGTGTGTGCACAAGTAGCCTTTTTATAGTCTGGAGAGGAGCCTAATGACCACCAGCTGAGCGCAATCACCTCCTGTAACTGCGCAACTGTTCCTGACGCCTAGTAGCTCTTCGATGGCGTGCATCCAGGAACAACCCACTACTGGCATCTGGCTCACTCTCCCTTGTCTCCTCCCCACTGGTCCAAGGCTCAGGTGCCTCCTGGTAACCAACCAGCCTCTCTGCACCCTGCTCAGAGTCGGAACCCTGTCTAGGGTCCTCCACATCCTCCAGAACCGATTAATTGGGCCCCTCGCTGTCGCAGTCTGGTGGCAGCTCCAACGGGTCCTGCTGAGCCACAACAGGCATCCATCCTGAACTGTTTCCCCTCTAAGATTTTCCTTCCTAATCTCTTTCTTAATTTATTCAAATCAACTCTCTTAAAAGTCTAAAACACTAGTCTGACTTTGTTCAGTTACCTGTGCCTGCATTATAGTGAATTCTAATATGACATAGTCACTGTCCCCCAAAGTTCCTACAATTTCCTATCCCTCAACCATTTGATTCCTAAAAGTAAGAATTAAATCCAGCATAGCTGACCTTCCAATTCCCTCCTCCACTTTTTGGATGACAAAGTTGTTTGATCTCCCACTTCCTGCAGAGTTTATTTTCAAGTTTCAAGTTTATTAGAATTTGCATGCCGCCCACTCCCATAGGGACATACCATTCACACCACATTCCTTCTGCGCGAGAGAGGAAGTCTTAGTGTTCTTAATCTTCTCCTCTGCAGAGTCCAGCAAAAAGGGCAAGGCCCAAAAGTTTGAAGTGGCTGGTGTGTTTCCCTCCTACTAATTGGCCAAGTGCTCCATCTCTCAGGCTGGGGGGGTCAAACAGTACGCCCCTCAGACAGGGTCTGCAATTTGGGAGTCCTCCTGGACCCACAGCTGACTTTTGAACACCACTTGTCGGCTGTGACCAGGGGGGCATTTGCCCAGGTTCGCCTGGTGCACCAGTTGCGTCCCTACCTGAACCGGGAGGCCCTCACAACAGTCACTCCATCCTTGGTATTGTATTTTTCTGTAGAGGTGTAGTAATTCTTTACATTTAATGCAACTCCCCTCCAAACTCTTTTGTGGAGTCTGTTTCTTTTTCTTTCAATAGTATGTAATAGGCTTCATCCCACCATGTGTCTGTAATAGCAACAATGTCATGTCTGCCCTCATGTACTAAGACTTCATGTTCTCCCTGTTTGTTGCCCAACCTTTGAGCATTATGCAAGCAACTGAGGCCTTCATAATCAACCCTGCATTTGCTTCCTGCATCCCCTGTTTATATATGAGTGTCTCAGCGGTGGGATTCAAGTAACTGAACAACCGGTTCTCTGCCCTAAAGACCAGCTGGATAGGCATGGCTCAGTGGTCATGTGACTGACTGGGCGTGGCCAACTCACATCGATGGGCGCTTCGCCTTAGCTGTTACAATGTAATAAGGGTTAACCGGAGAGGCAGTTTCTGTAAGCAGGGCAATAAAGGCTAGAAACAACACCAGAATGTTTCCTTCCTGCCTTCCTTACAGGATTAGCCCTGTAAAGTGGGAAAAAACAAAAGATTTCTTCCAACAACCGGTTCTCCCAACTGCTTAGAAAATTAACATCCAGTTCGCCCAAATAGATGCGAGCCGGCTGAATCCCATCACTGGAGTGTCTCTTCTTTCTCACCACTGTCTTACTCATTGTGTAATTTGTTTGGAGGGGGTGGGCGGGGAATGGGGTTATGCTTTGGATTTGGTCCTAAATAATGGTCTCCTTTATCTTCCAGTATTAGTCATCAATTATCAACACATGCATTTTTTTCCTTTGGGGAAATCTGGGCTACATTTTTTCCTCTCACTGGAACACTTGATTCCCTTCTCAAGATGTTGGCATATGCTTTCTTCCAGGCGCATATGAAATTGATTGTTCAGCTCCAGCAGAAAGGGCAGTTTCCTCTTTTGTCCTCTCAGTCATATGATGCCAGTGGTGGGATTCAGCCGGTTCGCATCTATTCGGGAGAACCGGTTGGTAACTTTCTAACCAGTTTGGAGAACCGATTGTTGGAAGAAATCTTCTTTTGGTTTTTCCCCACTTTACAGGGCTAATCCTGTAGGGAAGGCAGGAAGGAAACATTCTGGTGTTGTTTCTAGCCTAATCTTTATTGCCCTGCTTACAGAAACTGCCTCTCCGGTTAACCCTTATTACATTGTCACAGCTAAGGTGAAGCGTCCATCGACCTGAGTGACCTTGAGTTGGCCACGCCCACCCAGTCACATGGCCACCGAGCCCCACCTACCCAGCTGGTCATTAGGGCAGAGAACCAGTTGTTCAATTATTTGAATCCCACCACTGATGCCATCAGCCTTCCTTGATAGTGTCTTCCTTATTCTTGGTAGTTGTTTCTTCCTTCCTGTGCTCGTTTTGGATACAGACTTCTGCCTTTCTTAGGATTTCTTCATTTTCATGGATAGGACTCAGAATAGTGAGTTGTGCCCCAAGACCCTCTACGTTCTCTCACAGCAATCCAATCAATTTACATTTGCTATAAAAATAATTTGACTCACCCTTGGGCTGGAATGCAAACATGACACACACCCCTTGTCTGTAACTACTGTGCTAGTCTCTTTCTCCATGACTTTGTTATTCTTCATGCAAACGCAGCAAGGAAATCCAAGACAAACAAGAGTCCCGTTTTACCAAACTTTTCAATACTACAGTTTATCTCTTATTTTAATATCAAAGAATTGATTCAGCAACCTTCTGTTAAAAACTGGTCTCAAAAACAAAGAATCAGGCAGAAAAATCAATGAAAAAATAAAATCACTCAGCTCACAGACACACACACACACACACACACACACACACACACACACACAAACCTTACAGACATACGTTTGCCCCTAATGTAAAAAAGGAATAAAGAAAGTAACTCTGAGTTCCCTCTTGTGGCTGATCTTAAAACAATACTTAAATACAATGAAGTGAAGTCTTGTTCATCTTAACCAATCATATCATGTATTTATTTATTTGTTTATTTGTTTATTATTTATTTATTAGATTTATTTATTAGATTTATAGGCCGCCCAATCCCCGAGGACTCCGGGCGGCCTACAAAGAAAGAAAAAAGAAAAGCAAAAGAAAAGAATAGTTTAAAAATTCCCAACACGCATACGTTCTGATCAGGGCTGGACCTTAACAATAAGGTCCCAGGCCTGCCGGAACAGCCAGGTTTTAACAGCTTTCCTGAAGACCATGAGAGTGGGCAAGGTCCGGACCTCTGGGGGTAGCTGATTCCACAGGGTCGGAGCAGCCACAGAGAAGGCTCTCCTCTGGGGTCCCGCCAGCCGACACTGTCCGGCTGACGGCATCCGAAGGAGGCCCACCCTGTGGGATCTTATCGGCCGTTGGGAGGTGTGTGGCAGTAGGCGGTCTCGCAGGTAGGCTGGTCCTGAGCCATGTAGGGCTTTAAAGGTAATAACCAACACCTTGAATTGCGTCCGGAGACCGATTGGCAGCCAGTGCAGCTCGCGGAGGACAGGTGTAATATGGGTGTATCTCGGTACACCCAAAATCGCTCGCGCGGCTGCATTCTGGACTAGCTGTAGTCTCCGGACGCTTTTCAGGGGTAGCCTTGTTAGAAAGCCTCATACTGTCTCAAAACAATTAATAGGACAGTTCATAATATAGCATAGATTACAATATGGTAATATTATAATATAATGTAATGTAATAATATAAAAATAAAGAAATCACTCAGCTCACACAAAAAGATTTACAGCCATAAGTTTGCAGTTAACGTAGAAAAAGAATGGAAAAAGTAGATCCAAGCTTCTTTAGTTCTTTGTGTGTTTGCCATGCCTCCTTCCTGGCCACTTCCTTTACTAGAGGAACTCCCTATATTTTTATTCCAACCCTTTTGCAAAGAGACTGAAAGAGGCACTTACTCTGACAAAATCCTCCCACAAGGAGAGCAAGAAAGACGCTTGGGAGAGCAGTTAGGAGCAAGTTAGTGCAAGAGAGGAGATGCAGAGTTAAGAATGGGAAAACTGTGGAATCAGAGGGCCATAAAACCCATAGCCACTCGGGTTCAGCTGAAGCCTGTTCGCCTTATTCCGGCAGAGATGGGTTGCTGCCGGTTCGGCCCAGTTCAGCCGAACCGGTAGCAGAATTGTGGCCTGGGTCACAGAACCGGCAGCAACCCAGGCTGGCCATGCCCCCGAACCGGTTCCCTGATTGCTTATGCCATTGCCAGCATGTTTCTGCGCATGCACAGAACAATTTTTAGTCAACTGCACATGTGCCAGCAATGTGTGTGCAGCGAACTGGTAGCAACCGGTATAGGAACCCAGGTCTTCATGGCTTCCAATCCCCGGGAAAGGACCTTAACAGCATTGCTTGATCAACCCAGGGTAGAGGGGGTAGTACAGCAAGTTACTGCAATATGAGAAGCCAGAATCAGAATGTTATATTATTATTTTTTTATTTTTATAAATTTTTATTTTAAACACATAAGCACATCAACAAAAACAAACGCATAACTTAAAAACAACATAGGAACAGTAAGTCCCATCGTATATCATACCGCAGTTCCGAATCGTTTTCTTTGCAGTTAGTGTTTTCCCTACTATACCTTTCTATCTTGCATTCATAATCTCCTTATTCGTTATCCATTTTTATGTACATTTCTTTATTTATTTAAACTTAGCTACTTAGGACCAAATATTATTTTCCTATATTATGCTTTATATTTTTACTGTCATTTATTCTCTTACATACAGTTATAGATATACTTTCACATAATTATTCTTTCTCTTTGCCATTCTTATATTATTATTATTCCATTTGAAAGGTTATACGGTATAGTTTAAAATGCTTTATTTATCATCCTTCACACCTGCTAAGACACCACCTTGTTTTCTCTTTCTTTTCTCCCTCCCTTCCTTCTCTACTTCCTTCCTTCCTCCTCTCCATCCCCTTTTTCCTTCCCTTACCTCTTCCCTACTCCTACCCTTTTTCTTCTCCTTCCTACCTTCTCTCCTACTCTTTCTCTCTCTTCCTCCCTCCTCTTCTTCTTTTTCTCTCCCTTCCACCCACCTTCCCTTACCTCTTTCTTCTTTCCTTACCTCTCCTCCACACTTCTTCCTCTCCTACTATCTCTCCTTCTCTTCCTCTCTTCTACCCTCCACTCCTTTCCTTTCCTTTGTCCCTCCATTCTCTACTTCCTTCTTCCTCCTTTCCTTCCTTCTTCCCTTCCTTTCTTTTTTCTATTGTTATAGGTGTCTCTTTCAGATGTTATATTAGATCATGTCTGATACTTGGTTAAGCATAAGATGTCTACATAGGTTGGCTTATTAAGGAAAAAAGAACAGACTTTACTTTCCAAATAGTCAATCTAATGTGGTAATGAAAATAGCGTCTGAAGGAAACAGAGTGGGTGAATTTGTGTTCCAGCCCAAGGCGTAAATCACAAGAATAACTCATCATTGTTGCTGGGCGCAACGTAGAGGAAAGAATCATCAGCTTTTTACCATGAGGAGAACTGCTGAATGATAATCAAGCTGCTTTTCACAAAAATCTCCACTATGGGGATGTGGTTTCTTGCTCTGACTCGCTTGCACTGACTTCCCTTGCTAAGGTTTGTGTGCAGGAAGATGACAATGATGCAAGCTGAAGCATCACTTTCCACTGAAGGGAATTGGCTGAATCATTCCACTTGCTTTCTCTGAACAGATCCCTTCCTTCCCTAATACGATGTCTTCCCATGACAGCTTTTCCATCAGTAGCTATGCCTTTTCATCACGGGTGGGATTCCAATAATTTAGCAACCGGTTCTCTGGCCTAATGGTTTCTTCCAACAACCAGTTCACCAAACTGGTCAGAAAGTTAACAACCGGTTCTCCCGAAGTGGTGCGAGCTGGCTGAATCCCACCACTGCTTTTCGTTCTCACTCCTCCATAGTATGAACTGACAGCATGGGTGAAGAAGGAAGAGAAACAGGAAGCCTGGCCCAATTGCTTCCCTGCCAGTACTCAAGGGCCATGCCCAAGGGCCTTTGCAGGGCCTGGAATGGGAAGGTATAAAGAGAAAGGGGAGAGCAGGAGAGGGAAATATTATGGACAATGACACTGGGAATCCACTCACTTAAAGAAGTCACCCAGCTAGCTTTAAACTCAGTCTCCTGGTGTCTATCCTGGTCTCTTAAGCACTAGACCAAACTGATTCTTTCAGTCTGACCTTAGGCTCTGTATATTGTACAGCTGCTGGCAGCAATAACCAGTGTTCCTGACTGCATGTAGAATGAGGACTCCAATAGCAATAACAATAGCAGTTAGACTTATATACCGCTTCATAGGGCTTTCAGCCCTCTCTAAGCGGTTTACAGAGTCAGCATATTGCCCCCAACAACAATCTGGGTTCTCATTTTACCCACCTCGGAAGGATGGAAGGCTGAGTCAACCTTGAGCCGGTGAGATTTGAACAGCCGAACTGCCGAACTAGCAGTCAGCTGAAGTAGCCTGCAGTGCTGCATTTAACCACTGCGCCACCTCGGCTCTATATCCAATGCTTAGCTCTGTGCTTTCATTTCTTTTGGAGACCCAGGTGAGCAATCTAAAGAACAGAGCAGTGGACTCTATGAAGATGAGAATAAAGACCAGCCACACTCGATGTGTAGTCCTTAATGGGACTATAGTACATCTAAATGGAGGGAAGCATGTGATGGGGTATCTCAAGGTTATATCTTAGACCTATAATCCTTCAACACCTTCATAAAAGGTTTAGATGAGGGCAATGGTGGGATTCAAATAATTTAACAACCGGTTCTCTGCCCTGATGACCAGCTGGGTAGGCGGGGATCAGTGGTCATGTGACCATGTGGGCGTGGCCAACTCAACATCACTCAATCGATGGGCTTTTCGTCTTAGCTGTTGCAATGTCATAACAGTTAACTGGAGAGGCAGTTTCTGTAAGCAGGGCAATAAAGATTAAGCTAGAAACAACACCAGAATGTTTCCTTCCTGCCTTCCTTACAGGATTAGCCCTGTAAAGTGGAAAAAAACAAAAGGAGATTTCTTCCAACAACCGGTTCTCCGAACTGCTTAGAAAGTTACCAACCGGTTCTCCCGAATAGGTGCGAACCGGCTGAATCCCACCACTGGATGAGGGGATAAATCTTAATGTGACTACGTAGATGTATCATCTGGTGAGGTTAACACCATATGGCTTTTGTTTGTATTGATGATGCTACAGATTTAAACTACCAATAAGTTTCCATTATATGTTAGCATATACCGCTGAAGTCCTTTTTGGAAATTCATTTCTCTTTTCCATGCTTTATTAGGTGGCTGCAATGTGATCTCAGGTCTCCTCCTTCTCATGAAATCAGACTTTGTATCTATCACATCTTGTTGTATATTTTTTTGCTCGGGATATAGAAAGTTGAGCTTTATCTTAATTAGCATAATTTGGTGCTTTTTGATATTGTAATAGAAACAGTTAGTCCATTCCTTTGCCACTGTGGTTTCCTATACCTCCTAACCACAGGTGGCATTTTGACTGCATTGCCTTTTCAGGTTTTAATAGTCCTGCTGGGGTTTTCTCAACTACTGAAGCCGCGTTTTAGCAATGTTCAGACATTTGTTTCCAGAATGTCTGGTTCTATTTTGGTGATCAATGAGTGCACATATTGTTTTGGGGGAGTTCTTTGTACAGTGTTCTGTATCTTCCTATAAACCCCTGAGGCTCTTTCCAATATAATCCCCAACAATTGAATGGTAATGCTCTGTTATTACTCACTGTGTGATAACGATACTTCTCCACTTCCATTTTTCTACAGTAGTTCTGTGCTGAATTCAGAAGGAGAATTAAAACTACATCTGCAGATGTTCTATGCACCTGCTTCTAACTCAATATCAGAAGATACCGGTCACATCTGACACGATGTGTTACACATCCTAATCAGGGTCTGTTCATCACTACTCACTATGTGACTCAGTGGTGGGTTTCGAAAATTGTTCGAACCTACTCTGTGGGTGTGGCCTCCTTTGTGGGAGTGGCTTGCCGCCCATGTGACCGGATATGAAGATGCCGACGACACTTGTCAGAACCACCTTAAATTGCCTCACACACAGCACTGGCATGCATAAGAATATAATGTAAACTTGTTTTTTAAAAGGCATCTTTGGTTTGCGTTAAAACAACTTCAACACACGCAATGTTCTGATTGCACCACAAACGCAGTAGTCATCCTTACCTTTCACAGAGGCACCGAGTTTTATAAATATGAGCATGATAGTGTAGAATAATCCTATCCAAGGACCAGTGGTGGGTTTCAAAAAAGTTTAGAACCTCTTCTGTAGGTGTGGCCTGCTTTCTGGGTCCACTGGTGGA
This sequence comes from Thamnophis elegans, assembly GCF_009769535.1. Taxonomy (NCBI): domain Eukaryota; kingdom Metazoa; phylum Chordata; class Lepidosauria; order Squamata; family Natricidae; genus Thamnophis; species Thamnophis elegans. Next base: position 3,418,161 of record NC_045542.1, read on the forward strand.
ACCTCTTCTAACCGGTTCGGTAGATTTGATGAACCGGTTCTACCGAATAGGTGCGAACTGGTAGGAACCCACCTCTGATGTGACTGTTTCTTGCTGAAGGCTGCCATAAAATTAGAAAGCAGGAGGCAAAGGAATCATCTCTCCCAAAGTAGCACCAGGCACTGCACATTTTAATGGGCAATGAATGTATCAGAGCTGAAATGGTTCCAACTAGAGAAGAAGGCAAAAATCATTCAGCTTGCAATGGTGAAAGTGGACATGAATGAACTTGCTTCTTATAGCAAGCGGGATTACCAACAGTAACGTAGCATGAACTCCTAACATCATGTTATGTGCTGCACATATTAATTATGCATATATTAATGGATTTTCCCCCTAAAATTTTGCATTCTGAAATTTTAAATATACTTAACCATTTCTTTAAAAGTTATGGCTATAAAAATGCAGTTCTATATAATGGCTCCTCTCCTAACTTAAGAAAGTGAAGACTCTTGAAATGGAGTATTTCAGAAGGGACCTTTTATTAAGACGAATGGAAACCATTAGAATCAAAGCAACATCTGAATCCCCTTGGGCAATGCAAGTAGAATTAAAGCAGTAGTGACCCCTCCCATTTGTTAGAATGCAGATTCTAACCGATACACTTGTGTGAAGATGCTTCCTTTATCAACTGCCCTGAGAGCCGAATAAACATGCATTCCCATGGCTATCTTCCATTAGACATTAAAGTGAAACGGCCCACATGGCCATCATAACACACACACACCCCTAAAAAGGTGGTGGGATCTCCGGCCTTTTGGCGCCAGGAAACCAGTTGTAAAATATCAGTCGTCACAGGCGTTGCCAATAAATTGACTCCAGGGCCCCCCTCCTCCCAATTGAATGGCAGTATCACTTTTCGGGATCTGACATGCTGCCGTTCTTTAGAAAAATAGCAATAGCAATAGCAGTTAGACTTATATACCGCTTCATAGGGCTTTCCTAACGTGGTGTTTCTCTACTCATTCATTTTGGGATGAAGGTAGATGCTTCCAAGCAACTAAGTATTGGGTTTTTTCCCCCTGTGGGTCCTAGAGTCCAGGATTTCCTTAATCTCAAAGTGTTGTTCACCTTCTATCATGATAGGAACAGGTAGTGTAGGTGCAGGTGGTCTGAGTTGTGAGATTACTTCTCGTTTGAGTAAACTAATGTGAAATACTGGGTGGACTTTTCTGAGTGTCTTTGGAAGGAGTAATTCTACAGTTACTGGGTTGATAACCCTTGTGATAGGAAAAGGTCCAATGAAATTTGGCCCTAATTTCTTTGATGGCTGCAATGACCTCAGGAATTTTGTAGATAAGTATACTCTATCTCCAACATGGAAAGATTCGGGTTCTACTCTTTTCTTGTCGGCTTGAATTTTAAAAGCCGCTCTAGCTTCCTGTAAGGCTAATCTAACTACTGGCCATGTGTTTCGTAGCGTGTCTATCCACTCCTTAAGTGAGGGGATAGTGGGTTCTTCTTTGGGTAGTTCAGGAATGGGGCTGAAATCTTGGCCTGTTGCTACTCTAAAAGGGATGAAACCAGTGCTTGAGTGCACAGCATTACTGAAGGCCACTTCCGCAAAAGGTAAAATATCAGTCCAGTTATCCCGTTGAAAATTAATAAAACATCTTAGGTATTTTTCTAGGACTGAGTTCAATTTTTCAGTTTGTCTGTTAGTCTGGGTGTGGTGATCCGAGCTCAAATCCTTGGGTGGTGCCAAGTAAAGCTAAAAATGTCCTCCAAAATTTCGAGGTGAATTGGACCCCTCTGTCGGAGATGATTCTCTGCAGGGCTCCATGAAGGCAATAAATGTGTATCAGGAATAACTTGGCTAGACTTTTGGCAGTTGGGATCATTTGGCAAGGTATAAAATGTGCCTGTTTTGATAACAGGTCGGTTACGACCAGTGGTGGGTTTCAAATTTTTTAGAACCTCTTCTCTAGGTGGTGCCTGCTTTGTGGGAGTGGCTTGCTGGCCATGTGACCGGGTGGGAGTGGCTTGCTGGCCATGTAATTGGGTGGGAGTGGCTTGGCAGTCATGTGACTGGGAGGGCGTGGCCAACTTGAAAAATGTGGTGAAACTCACTTAACAATGCTCTTGCCTGGCAAACAAAATGTTGGCTCAGAAACTCTGGCATTTGAAGCACTCAAGTCTTAAAGACCCTTGCACCCCTAACCCTTTAGGGAAAAAAACCCAAGAGTGTTCAAACTTGATATCTTTAAGACTTGTGGACTTCAACTCCCAGAATTCCTCCTCCAGTCATGTTGGCTCAGAAACTCTGGCAATGAAGCACACAAGTCTTAAAGCTGTCAAGTTACAAGACCCTTGCACCCCTAACCCTTTAGGGAAAAAAACCCAGGGATGTTCAAACTTGACAGCTTTAAGACTTGTGGACTTCAACTCCCAGAATTCCTCCTCCAGTTATGTTGGCTCAGGAACTCTGTCATTGAAGAGTGAAAGTCTTAAAGCTCTCTAGTTACAAGGCCCTTGCACCCCTAACCCTTTAGAAAAAAAAATCCCAGGGATGTTAAAACTTGACAGCTTTAAGACTTGTGGACTTCAACTCCCAGAATTCCTCCTCCAGTCATGTTGGCTCAGGAACTCTGGCATTGAAGTGTGCAAGCCTTAAAGCTGTCAAGTTACAAGACCCTTGCACCCCTAACCCTTTAGGGAAAAAAACCCAGGGGTGTTCAAACTTGACAGCTTTAAGACTTGTGGACTTCAACTCCCAGAATTCCTCCCCTCGCTCTTCATCTTGATGATGTGTGGACGGGCAGGGGGAGGGAGCTGGAACCGGTTCTAAACGGCACTGTAGATTTATGGAACCTCTTCTATAGAAGAGGTTAGAACTGGCAGGAACCCACCCTTGGTTACGACCCAAATAACAATATTCCACACACTTTCTGGTAATTCAACAATAAAATCCATAGCAATCACCTTCCAGGGTGCTGAAGGTTCAGCTACCTTCTGTAATAGTCCTGGGATTTTCCCTTGGCGTCTTTTAGCTGCCGCACAAATAGGGCAGCTAGCTATATAGCTCTCTGTGTCCTTTTTTAGTGATGGCCACCAAAATTGCCTTTTAATTAGGTGTAAAGCTTTCACAAAGCCAAAGTGTCCAGCTAATTTGGAGTTGTGGCACCTTGCCATTAAACGCAGTCTTTGATTAGCTGGATCATACGACTTCCCTCCCACCCAAGCAACGTTATCTCTCATCAGGCAGCTGGATTTGTGGCTCAAAAACCATACATTGTTGGCTAAAGCTTATTTAAAAGTTTAGGTGGTGTCATTGTCCATCAAAGTTTCTTGTTTTGCCTGGGATCTGACGGTTATTTTAGTGCCTAGTTGATTGTTTCGTATCATGGGTTTGATTACGTCTGGCTTCATACTGTTGTATTGTGGTTTTCTGGATAGGGCATCTGCCAGAAAATAAGCCTCTTTCTCCCAAATGGCCCACTTTTGCTCAGATTTATTCAATTTTTTCTGGATGCGTAAGCGCACAGTTGTATTTTATTTTATTATTTATTTATTTATTTGCCTTGTATGCCGCCCATTCCCGAAGGACTCCGGGCAACTCACAATAGACAAGGGAAGGGGGATAAATAGACAAAACAACACTTTAAAAATATGCAACATTCACAGTTTCCGTGGGGCTGGATATTTCACAGCCTCCCCCCCAGCCTGTGTAATTGGTCTTGCTCATTTTTCTGAAGCACGACCACTCCTATTGCTACATCACTGGCATCTGCTTGTATGACGAACGGTTTCTCTGTGTTCGGGTGCTTTAGAATTGGTTCTGCTGAAAACAGCCGTTTAAGTTTTTCAATTGCAGCTTGGCATCCCATTGTCCAGTTCAAAGGCTGCTTCGGTTTCGGGTTACCCTCCCCCTTCATTTTTAAGAGCTTGGTGATGGGGAGAGCAATCTGGGCGAAAGCGGGGATAAACTGGCGGTAAAGGTTGGCGAATCCCAGGAAGCTTTGTAACTGTTTACGTGTTCTGGATGGTTCCCAGTCAAGTACCGTCTGCACCTTTAAAGGATCCATTTCTATGCCCCTGGTGTGAAATGTGGTACCCTAAAGTCCACACATAGACGTTTAGAGCCATCTTTTTTTCTCTCTAAACAACATTGGGGCTGTGATTTTTGGCCGGGCTGTTTCAATGAAACCCTTTGCTAGGTTTTTCTCAATGAATATCCTCAATGAATACATTCCCATGGCTATCTTCCGTTAGACATTAAAGTGAAATGCCCCGCATGGCTATCATAAACATACACACCCCCAAAGGTGGTGGGATCTCAGGCATTTTGGTGCCAGGAAACCAGTTGTAAAATATCAGTTGTCACAGGCACTGCCAATAAATTGACTCCAGGGCCCCCCTCCTCGCAATTGAATGGCAGTATCACTTTTAGGGATCTGACAATTGAGATCTTACTTATATTAGATTTGTTTGTAAAATAATAGCATAGCTTCACCAAACCTACTGAGAAACATACTTGGAAAATTAAATCCTTTTGTTAAAAAAAAAGTAATCTTTATTAAATATTCAGGCTATAAACATGGTTAATATATGCGACTTTCCCTAATTCCTATGCTAAATAAAAACTATTTGGTGAACCAATGTTATGAAGGACTTGCAATCTAGTCATGTGTTTGTTTACTGTTCATAGTGCACAGATGCGCAGTGATTCAAAGCAAAAATCATTAAAGCAGACAAATCTGTATTGGAAATCGATCAACAACTGATAGGATTGTCTGAAAACCTTTTTTTGTAAATTAACCATTTTTTAACACCATGGCATTATGATCTTGCCTTCCTCTCTACCCCTGCTCACAGCTTAGGTAGTTAAAAATTGTCTGTAGCTGAGTGGTGTCACGTGTGCCATATTTCTAGCACCAGAAGTGGCGGGATTCAAAATATTTTACTACTGATTCTGTGGCCGTGGTTTGGTGAGCGTGGCAGGGGAATGATACTGTAAAATCTCCATTCCCTCCCCACTCCAAGGGGAAGTTTACTGCAAAATTCTCATTTCCTCCTGATCAGCTGGGACTCGGGAGGCAGAGAATAGATGGGGGCAGGGCCAGTCAGAGGTGATATTTACCAGTTCTCCGAACTACTCAAAATATCCACTACCGGTTCTCCAGAACCTGCTGAATGCCACCTCTGAGCACCGATTACCATCTGCATTCCACACCAATTAAAGTTTCCGAATGGTCTTCAAGGACAGCCCCATGCAGAACATTTTACAGTAATCTAATCCGCAGGTTAAAAGGCCATGAGTTACTGCAAGCAGGGCCTCCTGATCCAGGTACGGGCACAACTGGTGTACAACCCAGTGTGCCGCAACATGCCACCTGTTCTTGGAGGAGGAGCTGTAAATCCAGGAGGATCCCCAGATTGCACACTGGGTCTGCTTGGAGCAATGCTGCTTCCCCTGAACAAAAAATTGTCCTGGGGGCGGGTGGTGTGTCTACCAGTGGTGGGTTCTGGATCCCGTTGCAACCAGTACAGTGCAATGGGGCCAGGTGTCCACCACATGAACACACACAGCGCACACGCGCATGCACAGAGCGTGTGCATGCGTACATGCCGCCCGTGACTCTCCCCGACACCTCCGCGCTGCTCCAGCTGCTCGGCGGAGCTTCGCGCAGGCACCGTGTGCTCTGTGCGCATTCACGGAAGCCCCAAAAACTTCAAATACCAGTAAGGAGCGTGAGCGGGCAGGCAGACCCTCAGGAGCACCATACCCGAATGGTATCTGGTGCTCCTGGCAGGCACCAGTATGCCCGTACCAGGGCGTACTGGTTGTAACCCACCACTGTTGTCTACATATCCACAGCCACTGCATTTTGCAAGGGTTGAGTCCGAGTTGGAGTCGGTTTTGACCCTTCCAGTCCCCAACAGCCCACAGACGCTGGGATAGGAGGAATCCATGGCATCACTCAAGGGGCTTGGGGAAGACCTATAGAGTTGCTGTGATCCTCATACTGATGATATCTCACCCTAAATCAAGCGATCACCTCACCCAGCAGCCTCTTGTATATGTTAAATAGAAAGGGGGAGAGAACAGAGCCCTGAGGCAGCCCAAAAAGTAGGGGTCACAGCAGGGATGGGTCCTGCCAGTTCTAACCTCTTCTATAGAAGAGGTTCCACAAATCTACTGTGCCGTTTAGAACTGGTTCCAGCTCCCTCCCCCCCACCCGTCCGCACATCATCAAGATGAAGAGTGAGAGGAGGAATTCTGGGAGTTGAAGTCCACAAGTCTTAAAGCTTTCAACCCCTGGGGTTTTTTCTCTAAAGGGTTAGGGGTGCGAGGGTCTTGTAACTAGACAGCTTTAAGACTTACACTCTTCAATGCCAGAGTTCCTGAGCCAACATAACTGGAGGAGGAATTCTGGGAGTTGAAGTCCACAAGTCTTAAAGCTGTCAAGTTTGAACACCCCTGGGTTTTTTTTTTCCTAAAGGCTTAGGGGTGCAAAGGTCTTGTAACTTGACAGCTTTAAGACTTGCGGGCTTCAAATGCCAGAGTTTCTGAGCCAACATTTTGGTTGCTAAGCAAGAGCGTTGTTAAGCGTTGTTCACCACATTTCACAAGTTGGCCACGCCTACCCAGTCACATGGCTGACAAGCCACTCCCACTCGGTCACATGGCCGGCAAGCCACTCCCACAAAGCAGGCCACACCTACAGAAGAGGCTCCAAAAAAATTTGAAACCCACCACTGGGTCACAGGCTAGATCTCCCTCCCTCTATCAATAGTGATTGGAGCCGGTCCTGTAAGAAGTAAGAGAACCAGCACAGTACAGTGTCACCCACGCCAGAATTAAATCTCTGTTGAGATTTAATATAATTATGCCCAGAACTATCATATAGACCTAGTAAAGAATCAAGGTAAAGTTACTAGGACTTCAGCACCATATAAATTTAATAAATCATTAGCAGTAGTACCATCCTTAGATGCAGAGGGTTGGCGGTTTCAAGTTAACAATGGGACTTCAGCTTTGTATAATGTCCTCAGTGATTTTATTTATAATAAAATCCAGCTCTCTCTGTACGTAATAAATGTTCCAGTTACATCAAACTAAGACTTGTGCCTGATGGTATTTAAGAACATGTAGCAAAAATTTGTGGAAAAGAGTAGTAAATACTATATTTTGTTAGCAAATATTTCTAAAGAGATCTTTAGCTGAATAAAAGGGGAAATAAGATTAAAAAACAGTGCCATTTTTTACTGTAGACAGACCAAAAAAAATGAAAACTGCCATTAAAAACTTAAATATTACATAATTGAGACAACACTGTATTTTATAAGTATGCATTAGACTGAACACATATATTATTATAACTCTAAAATTATGCATTTGAGAAATATATTCTAAGCCAGACCAAGAGATTTTAGAGGTCCACTTTTTTATTTTTTTGTCCCTATCCAGAAAACCAAAATGTAAATTCCCAAAACAGGGAGGTCAGTCCAAGTGCTAAAGGTTCCTAAAAAGATACAAGTAAAATGGAATGAGCAGAAAGAGGGGGATTAAAACTTCTTTGCAACTGCACTGGAATGTGCCATCAAAAAGTTTAAGAATCGTTGTTAGAATGAAATCTGTTATGCACACACTGTCAGCCCTGGAAGTCATCTTTTCCTTGGCGCTTCGGAGCTCGTACATTTAGTGTCCTGGGAAAACGGGAGGCGGGGGGTTACAAGGAGTCGGTGGAGCCATATATAGCCATAACAACATTCTTTTCTCTGGGAGTCAAGGACGTTTGGCCCGCACCTGGATGGGAGTGACTGGGGATTGTCTCCAGTTGGGATGATAAGTTGATTGGACCAATGTGATTGGACCATGTGAAGAGCCAAGATGGCGCAGTGGTTAGAGTGCTGTACTGCAGCCACTTCAGCTGACTGTTATCTGCAGTTCGGCTGTTCAAATCTCACCGGCTCAGGGTTGACTCAGCCTTCCATCCTTCCGAAGTGGGTGAAATGAGGACCCGGACTGTTTGGGGCGATATGCTGACTCTGTAAACCGCTTAGAGAGGGCTGAAAGCCCTATGAAGCGGTATATAAGTCTAACTGCTATTGCTATTGCTAATCTCACCGGCTCAGGGTTGACTCAGCCTTCCATTCTTCCGAGGTGGGTAAAATGAGGACCCAGACTGTGGGGGCGATATGCTGACTCTGTAAACCGCTTAGAGAGGGCTGGAAGCCCTATGAAGCAGTATATAAGTCTAACTACTATTGCTACTGCTATTGTGGGTGCAGGGGATGGGTCTTTGACTTTCTTTTGGGTGGGGAAAACCCGGAACCCTGACACACATTTGATTTTAATGCAGTTTCCTAACAATACAATTACCAACTCTAAACAATTGTAGTTCTTCATCTGAGAGACGATGCTGAAACTGCCATCGCTAAAGATGAAGCAGGCATATAGTAGCATGGACATAGACCAGGAATCTTGTCTAAAAAATCCCTTAGGGAGGTAGTTAGGAAGGAATGACATTGTTAAGAGCCGAGGTGGCGCAGTGGTTAGGGTGCAGTACTGCAGGCCATTTCAGCTGACTGTTATCTACAGTTCAGCGGTTCTAATCTCACCGGCTCAAGGTTGACTCAGCCTTCCATCCTTCCGAGGTGGGTGAAATGAGGACCCAGACTGTGGGGGCGATATGCTGACTCTGTAAACCACTTAGAGAGGGCTGAAAGGTCTATGAAGCGGTATATAAGTCTAACTGCTACTGCTATTAAGGAAACAAAGGAAAAAATGTCACATTAATGAGACAAGAGAGATTGGGCCTGAAGCCCCTAACCAAGACCCATCAACAGCCACCAGACTTATAAATTAGCAAGGCAAGAGGAGCTGCCAATCTTGTCAAACAACAAAGCAAAGCAAGCAAGGGAATAAAAGTGGTGTATTCGGGAATGGATGTTTAGAATTTGGAAAGCTGTAGAAATTAAGAGGAGGAAAGAAACAGAAATGTTTATTTTTACTTATCAAAATTTATTAAAGCTTGAAACCACTCCTCTCCCTCACAGAGGGACTTTGAAATGGTGTACAAATAAAGTATTAAAACATAAAAACAGTATATATAAAATTTAAAAGGCAAGAATAAATTAAAAATCAATGCTAAAAAGTTAATTATACGTAATTCTTTTGAGCACCCAGGATGATCTGCACAGCTGCATCTTGCTCCAGCTGCAGCTTCTGGATACTTTTCAAGTATACAGCGCCTTGCAATGGCCCATACAGGAGATGACCAGGATGAGTGACCGAATGGAGAGCCTCCCTATCTAGGGAAGAGCATAAGTGACAGACAATATGGAGTGGAGGAAAGGCCCTCCTAACCACAGCTGCCACCTGCTTTTAGAGCAGGAGCTGTGAGTCCAGGACCATCACCACTCCAGATTATCTACCAGGTCTGTCTGGCGTAGTGTAACCACATCCAAGACCAAAGACTCCTGAATACAGAGAGGCCCATTCACAGCAACACTGTCTTGCCAGAGTTCAGCTGAAGTCTATTGTTCCCCATTCAAGACCCTACAGCCTCCAGGGACCACAAAGGAACATCCATAGCATCAGTCACTTCACCCTGGAAAGCAGCTGCCAGGGCCTCCCTAGTACCATGTAGCACAGTGGTTCCCAAACTTGGCAACTTTAAGACTTGTGGACTTCAACTCCCAGAATTCTCCAGCCAGCTCTGCTGAAGTCCACAAGTCTTAAAGTTGCCAAGTTTGGGAACCACTGATGTAGCAGATGAGCAGGCATTTTTCCCCACCTCCCTTTGAAACCCAATTGGGTCCATCATTTGCTGGGTGTGTTACCAGACAGATGGGTCCAGCCTCCCTGACGAGGAGGATTGCAACAGAGAGCCTCAAAGTCATCAGGGTTTGATCTGACCATGATAGAGGATTCAAGAAAAGCTCCTCTCTCGGGTCACACTGCTACTGCTCTGACAAGAAAACCATGTTTGAAGTATGGCCACTGTCCCAAGTCGGGTTAAGAATGACCTGAGATCCTATGGCCACCATGGATATAGGCAGGAACTTCCGGGACACTTTGGGGGTTCTTCCAGCAACAGGAAGTTGAAGTCCCCCAGAACTATAAATTTGAGGGGCACCGCAAACAGCTCTGAGATGGTCTTCAGCTGCTCATGCAGGGAAGTTCCTATACAGCAGGGAGGCTGGTATATAGTAGTAATCAAATCAAGTGCTCCCGTGAGCCTATCTTCAAGAACTGGGTCTCACAGATGGCAACTTGTGAAGCAGTGCCTCTGATGGCTACCAGAGATTCCCGGATGACAACTGCTACCCCTACTCCCCTGCCCTGGAGTTTTAGGTGGTGCCAAACCATAAATATACTGTGTGTGTGTGTGTTTGTGTGTGTGTGTGTGTGTGTGTGTGTGTGTGCAAAAGAGCAAATATATATTATAACCAATAACATTTTGCTGTTACTTTAAATTGAATGGGCCTCTGTGTATTCTAAAGAACAGGTTGTGCCTCAGTGTTTGGTTGAAAGTGACTTGAATGTGGCTGTTTTCCAAGACTGTGAGTGAATGACTATAAGCCAAAAGCCCGGGGCATGCGTGTAACATGTTCTCTTTGACAAAAAGACTGAAAACCCGCTTCGATAGAACATTTGAGATCGATCCGCAATGCAGTGTAGTCATCCATCCCAATATTTCAGCAGCGAGTTGAGATTGTTGGCCTGGTAGCTCCATCTTTCTTCTTCCTTTATCCTATCATCTTCAGGACAAGCTTCTTCTCTAGGGATGGAGAACTCCTTGCGAAAGCGCTGTGAGAATCATAGAAGGGTCTTTTTGAGGGGGGAAATCCTTGGAAATTCCACCCAAGGACGAGGTTAGGAGGAGGGCAACACACCCATGCCTCTGTCTGCTTTTGCACGGAAGCCAAATAAGACTAATTTGAGCAGAAACAATCACGTTCAATGGAATGTTTGGTTGCTTCAGTAGTCTCTGCAAGACCTTTCCACAACATCACTTGCATCTTCAGCATTATAGGAAGCTATATATAACGTTTCTTGAGCTTCTCCTTCAATTATCCTCTTTTTCATTAATCCGGAAGACACCAAAAAAATTACCAGTGCTTTGGAGGGCCCAGTTATTGTCTGCCTCAGTAGTTCCACTTAATGTCCCATAGAGTATATCATCTCTTGATAATCGATAAATCTGGGATATGGAGTTTGTATATTCCTTCAAAGGGTTAGACAAATGCAAACTGAGAGTCAAAAGATGGTTGGACTCATTGTTATGATGATTAGACTCATTTTTATGATGAATGTAGAGGCTAGCATTCATTGTCTTCTCTATATAATAGCCACGACGGGTAACATTGATCTGGGCATAGATACAGTAGAGCCCATCCTTTTTAATCTTTAGCTTCTGAGAGCTATATTCAAACGATGGCCCAAGGAATGCTCCTTCAACATCACTGTCAAACCAGTCTAATGTCCCTCGAGTAATGCTAGCTGCAAAGAGAAGAAAGAATCAGATAGAAGCATCAAGTAGTGCCCAATACTACAGTTTAAATTTCTAGCATATAACAGAATAACAAAGTTGGAAGGGACCTTGGAGGTCTTCTAGTCCAGACCTCTGTTCTGGTTATTCTTGGTGTGGTTCTGACAATATGAATTCATGCATCACAACATAAGAGATTAGGACTGGAGGGAGGGGGAGAAGGAAGGGAGGGAGTGTATCGGGAGAGAGGAGTGGTAGAGGGGGAGGGGAAGTAGGGTAGAGAGGAATGTTGGAGGGAAGATGGAAAGTTGGAGGGGGGCGAAAGAAAGGGTGTATGGAGGGTCGAAGAGGTACATCAGGTTTCTATTTTGGGGGGTATTGTTGACAAGAGGAATGGCTGTGTTTATTGTTTAATGTTATATGGCCCCGGTTATGCACAGTATATATGTGACTGTACGGAAATGAAAATGGAAAATAAAAACACATTTATATTTGAACAACATAAGAGATTCAATATGAGGAATGATTCCTGCGTTACAATCTAAGAGATACCTTTAAATGCATATATTTTCTATTTTTAAAGTTGGTAACAATGGAATGGGTTCATAACATAATTATGTTAAGTTGCAACAAAAATTGGCTATGGCTTAGTGTTGTACACATAGGTCACACCCATTTTGCTTTATTCAAAAAAACCAAACACCATGCTCTTCAAAGTAAGAGAGAAACCCTAGTGTATCTGATCCAGGCATGGCCAAGAGAAAGATCCCACTTATAAAGTACTTTTTGGTGTAAAATGTAAGCAAATGACTTGCATTTGGTCTTAAGAAATAGAGTTCCCTGCTAGAGAATACAGATATTCGTTGATTTATGATGGCAATTGGGACTGTCAGTTCTGTCATTCATAAATGTGATCATAAAGTGTAACCGCATCATTTAGCAATGACAAATCTTGCAGTTCCTATTAGTGATGCTAACGAATCCCAGGGTGATTAGGCGTGGCAACCTCCTGCCAAATCACAACCAAAAATCTGGCAGGACGTTGCAAGTCTCAGGTAGTTCGTAAACTAGATTTAGATTAGATTTAGATTGAGTTTATTTGTATGCCGCCCTTCTCCGGGAGGGACTCAGGGCGGCGAACAACTCAAAAGGGGAAAAGGGGATACAAACACAATACACGTAATTAAAATACACAAGAGTCACACAGCCATACAAGTCGAGAGGGGAGGGGAACTCATCAACCCCAGGCCTGCCGGCACAGCCAGGTTTTGACGGCTTTCCGGAAGGCCTGGAGAGAGGTGAGGGTCCGAATCTCTGTGGGGAGTTCGTTCCAAAGGGCCGGAGCTGCCACAGAAAAGGCCCTCCCCCGGGTGGTAGCCAGATGGCATTGGCCGGTAGAAGGAACCCGGAGGAGGCCGACCCTGTGCGATCTAATGGGTCTATGGGAGGTAATTGGCAGCAGGCGGTCTCTCAAGTACCCAGGTCCAATCTGGCTAGCAGGCAGGTGAATGGCTGATGCCAGCTGGAGGAGGGCACGAGGAGATGCACGGAGGTGTTAGGGAGGTGTGGCAAGAATACTTGAGAATGGGAGGGAAGTGAGGATGTGACAGGGTGCTCAAAAGTGTGAGTGATGCAAGGGAAGTGTGGCAAGAGTCGGGGAGAGTGAGCAAGGGTCGCATGGTGAAGATGTGTGAGGATACATGAGGGTTGGCGAGGGGGGTGCAAGGGAAGGTCACATGACTGTGAGGGGCTGAAACCCATCATAAATGTGAACCAGTTGCCAAGTGCCCAGATCAGGGCCTGCTAAAATGGCTGGAACTCCAAGGACTGGCCCAGAGGTGGGTTCCTACCAGTTCTCACCTATTCGGTAGAACCGGTTCGTCAAATCTACCGAACCAGTTAGAAGAGGTTCCACCAGTGGACCCGGAAAGCAGGCCACACCTACAGAAGAGGTTCCAAAAGTTTTTGAAACCCACCACTGGCAAGGATCTTGTAACTTGACAGCTTTAAGACTTGCATGCTTCAATGCCAGAGTTTCTGAATAGCTACTTGGACCGACCTAAGTACTAATTCATAATTTCATATCCGGTCACAATGGCGGCAAGCCACTCCCATCCGGTCACATGGGCGGCAAGCCACTCCCACAAAGGAGGCCACACCCACAGAGTAGGTTCCAACAATTTTTGAAACCCACCACTGGACTGGTCATAACCACCACTCATCCAGCACCATTGTAACTTGAAATGAAATGTTTACTAAGCAAGTGATTGAGGACTATGTACTATTGTATATAACATAGTTGCCTATAGAGTCACATAAAAGTGAGATGAGTAATTATCATATATTGAATGAATCAATCAACAGCAATCAATAAATACACTAATAGAGAAAGCCCATCACAAAGCCATGGTTTGTTATAACCATATTTCACACAAGATAGAAATTATGATTTATATAAAGCAGTGTTTCTGAACCTTGGCAACTTGAAGATGTCCGGACTTCAACTCCCAGAATTCCCCAGCCAGTGAATGCTGGCTGGGGAATTCTGGGAGTTGAAGTCCGGATGTCTTCAAGTTGCCAAGGTTGAGAAACACTGATATAAAGAATTCTCCTTTCAAGGATCTTCTATGTTATCTTACCCATTTGAAAAGCTTTTTTACATTAGCATAATCTAACAATATTTTCCATCGCTCACAACCTTTCATTTATACTAGGGGTCTCCAACCAGCAATACTGGTTGAGGAATTCTGGGAGCTGAAGTCTTAAAGTTGTTGCCAAGGTTGATTTATATACTATCTTGTCAGTCCAGATAAGAGATCAGCTGCTAAAGTCATATTACAAACAGAAGAAAGAATCTATGACATACTCTTGAAAATATTTAGCTGTGTCATAGATATAATTCAGGACTTGGCAGAAAAGCATGGTTTTAGCTAGTACTTTTTGTAAGCAAATAAGCTGTAAGTCAGTGTTTCTCAACCTTGGCAACTTGAAGATGTCCGGATTTCAACTCCCAGAATTCCCCAGCCAGCGAATGCTGGCTGGGGAATTCTGGGAGTTGAAGTCCGGACATCTTCAAGTTGCCAAGGTTGAGAATCACTGCTCTAAGTGATCAATTTTATGAGTCTGATAAGAGCTCAAATCATACCAATCATACAAATTTAGCATCCAGATTTCTGCTCCTAATGAATGGCCTGCTAGTATCTGATGCTATTTCAGTGCTGAAAGTAAGAAGATAGTACACATAGTTTCACGCAGTTTTTGGGGTGACAGACAGCTAAAAATTTTATATAAGAAATAACAACAAAATAATGCAAAGTCCCTTTATATCAAAAACTCTTCTAGAAATGACTATTTTTCTGACTCTTCTATGAAACAAAAAAGTTTATTTTAAGCTTTGAGACACTTGAAAATAACACAGACAAAAAAACCACCCACGTTGACTATAAGCATGTATGTGTGCACATCACAGCTTTTATTTATTTGTTTACTAATATCCCATGTTTATTATTTTTATAAATAACTCAAGGCTGTGATCATATATAATACAACTTCTTTCTCCTATTTTCCCCACAATAACAACCCCGTAAGGAGTTGAGTTGAGAGACAGTGACTGGCTCAAAGTCACTCAGCTGGCTTTCATGGCCAAGGCGGGACTAAAACTCACTTCAATAATGTTTATTCAGAGTCCCTAGGGAGTGGGCGGCATACAAATGTCAATAAACCTAAACCTTATAGAGACTAACTTGATTTTGTATTTAATAACGGCAGCAAGACTGTTGGTGGCGCAATACTGGAAGAAGGAAGATTTGCCTACTATTCAAGAATGGACATTAAAAGTCACAAACTTAGCAGAGATGGCTAAAATATCAGCATATCTCAAGGACCACTCAGATGAGAAATATAAACTGGAGTGGAGAAGATGGATTGACTATATTCCAAATAAATACGAGACTAAGAAATTCCAGATAGCTTATGAATGAAGAAGCAAGATTAGATATAATCTGTTTAGAGTTAGCCTAACAAAAGAGGAGTTAAAGTTCAAATGAAAGATGATACTAACTTTTTTTTTTAGTTTATTTTAGAACATCTTTGTTAAAGATTTAGACCCTGTATTTGTTCTGGGAAGTCGGCCGGGGGGGGGGGGAGGTTGGGGGGGGGGGTTGGGTCTGGGCGGGGAGGGTGGAGGAGGGGAGGTAAATATTTGTAAAAGCCTTTTTTTTTCAAAAAAAATCAATTAAAAAAAATAATGTTTATTGAAGTTTAAAATCACAAAGGTTAAAAAACTAATACAAACTAAGGACAATAGAAATAAGAAAAAGAATAGAAAGTTTAGGAAGGGTAAAGTGAGGGGGGGGATATAAGTAAATGATCTTTATCTGGGGTTTCCAGTAGCGAATTAAAGGAAGTCTGAGACTTTTTTCCACTCAGCTCCCACAATATTGCAGCAGGGGTTCAAGTACCCACAGCCACTTGGAGTAACCTTGGAGTAACATGGCATTAGTTATTATGTTTTCCTCTATTTATTGGATTCATCTACAGCACTGGTCTCCAACCTTGGCAACTTTAAGACTTGTGGACTTCAACTCCCAGAGTTCCTCAGCCAGCAAAGCTGAAGTTGAAGATGAGCTTGAAGTCCACAGGTCTTAAAGTTGCCAAGGTTGGAGACCACGGATCTACAGTATTCATCTAGTCAGGATTCAAAGACTATAACCAGGGCCGGATTTTCCAACAGGCTAACTAGGCTTCAGCCTAGGGCCTCAAGATCAAGAGGGGCCTACATTCAAATTGTTAGCAAAATTAAAATTACACTATTCTAAAAACAGTGAACACTAAAACACTGAACCGAAAATAAGGAGAAATTCTACGCATATGACTAATAAACAAACATTAAAATGTATTGGTTAAGATCGTTCCAGCGCCGCGGCAGTTGGGGAGCCCGCCCACGTTCCCGTCACCGGTGGTCGGGCGAGAGGCACGGCCGCTCCCAGTAGCCGCCCCGTCGACGCGGAGCCCACCAGCGGCCAGGCAGGTGAGGGCGAGGGGGCCGAGCCGGGCAGCTGAGCGCAGCATGGGAGGCGGCTGGCCTCGCTGCCTTTGCCGCAGAGCAGAGCCGCCCTCCGTCGGGAGGCCAGCTATATATATTGATATATATTGTATTAGATTTCTTTTACAACCCCCGGTATGCCCAAATATGGGAGGAAGATCACTACTTCCATTCTCTGTCCTTCGGCTCATCACAAGAGACCATCCAGGCAGAAACCCAATATTTTTACTGTTGCCTTTTTGTTATTGATATATATCACAGTAATGATGTATTTTATTGTCTCTCATGCAATTTACAAACTTAAAAACGGGAGGTGAAAGGACCTCATAAGTGGAATAGCCTAGGGCCTCTTTTCATCTAAATCCGGCCCTGATTGAAGTCCACAGGTCTTAAAGTTGCCACTGATCTACAGTCCTCATCTAATCAGGATTCAAAGACTATAACCCTCCCTGTCCACACAAAGACATCTGAAGAAGAATACCAATTTGGGGAAACAATAAAACTTTGGAGCTAGTAACCAGGTATCAAGGAAATCACTTACTGGTTCCATTCAGGTTAAGGACCAGATGAGCAGCGGATACCTGGAAAAGAAGGGGAAAGATGGTTTAGCCCTTGGAGAATAAAGTTGACCCCCGGTGTTTCTTCACTTACATCAGGGAGGGCTTGTGTGACGCCAGCGAGGGGGGCTACCCTTCTACCCTCCAAGTTTAAGGCTGGGACCAGCGAGGGGGGCTACCCTTCTACCCTCCAAGTTTAAGGCTGGGACCAGCGAGGGGGGCTACCCTTCTACCCTCCAAGTTTAAGGCTGGGACCAGCGAGGGGGGCTACCCTTCTACCCTCCAAGTTTAAGCCTGGGGCTCTGTCTCCGCCCCCATTACAATACGGGTCCCCGGTTCTTCGAGCCCTCCGAGTACCTGGCTGGAGGTGCTTGGCTGGTGCGGCCGCTGCTTCGTCAGGCTGAGGACCAGCATGGTGAGCGAGGCGATGAAGAAGCAGATGTTGCCCAAGGACACCGCGCAAACGGCGGCAGAGCGCCCGGACCACCGAGCGCCGTCAACCTTCTCCATCAGACTGCGGCTCGGTTGCAGGACGCCCGGCTCTTCATCTCCGAGACTCCGCCCCGCGGGGTTTTCTGGTGATTTCCTCCGACGCGTTTGGGATTTGGATGATGACCCGCCCCGCCTCGTTTCTGCTCCAAGAGCCGGTGGCAAATTCTTCGGCGGTTGCTTCTCCCTTGGCTATGAAAAGCCTTTCTTTCTTTCTTTCTTTCTTTCTTTCTTTCTTTCTTTCTTTCTTTCTTTCTTTCTGTCTTCTTTCTTTCTCTCTTTCCCTTTCTCTCTCTCTCTCTCTGTCTTTCTTTCTTTCGTTCTCTCTCTCTCTCTTTCTCTCTCTCTCTCTCTCTCTCTCTCTGTCTGTCTGTCTGTCTTTCTTTCTTTCTTTCTTTCTCTCTCTCTCTCTCTCTCTCTTTCTTTCTCTCTCTCGGTATGTCTTTCTTTCTTTCTCTCTCTCTCTCTCTCTCTCTCTCTCTTTCTTTCTCTCTCTCGGTCTGTCTGTCTTTCTTTCTTTCGTTCTCTCTCTCTCTCTCTCTCTCTCTCTCTTTCTTTCTCTCTCTCGGTCTGTCTTTCTTTCTCTCTCTCTCTCTCTCTCTCTCTCTCTCTCTCTCTCTCTCTCTCTCTCTCTCTCTCTCTCTCTCTCTTTCGGTCTTTCTTTCTTTCTTTCTTTCTTTCTTTCTCACTTAACTGCACCTTCAAACGGGAGTGGCTGAAGAAACGATTCCCCTTTTGGCTTGGAGCTCGGGCGACGCGTAAAGGAGAGGTTTTTGAGAGAGGAAAAAAAACCCCCGATTCTCAGCGCTTTCCACAACTTCCTTTCCTTTCCTCTTCGGGTTTCGAGAAGATCGGGGATCGCGTGGGAGAAAGGAAAGCCCTCTGGGGATTCTCCAATGGAACTCGGCGTCCTAACGGGGAATCTCTCTCAGAGCTCCTCCTGGCTCTGAGGGTATCTGCCCATCCTACTAGATCAGATAGATAGCACCCTCTAGAGCAGTGGTTCTCAACGTGGGCAACTTGAAGATGTCCGGACTTCAACTCCCAGAATTCCCCAGCCAGCGAATGCTGGCTGGGGAATTCTGGGAGTTGAAGTCCGGACATCTTCAAGTTGCCAACGTTGAGAAACACTGGCTTATGAATCAGTCTTGGGGCCAGAAAAAGCCCTCTGCACCCTCCATAATCGGGAGAGGCAAGTTGCCAAGGTTGAGAAACGCTGCTCTAGATCCTTCCCTAGAAATATTGCTATCTGGTGGGACCTCAGGAGTCTCTGCCTTTTCTGTGGCTGTCCCTAACTTGTCGTTATGGTGTTTTTTTTCCATAGAAAGATTTTTATTTTCCATTTTCATAGCGTATAATCACATGTATACTATTACATAGTCAATATCATGTTGTATTATTAAGTTACATCAATTCATCTTACCATCAATTACCAAAGAGAAAAAAAAAGAAAAATCCAGTTATTGGCTCTTCTGCTCTCCATACACCATATTTATACCTTATCCGACACTTTCTTCCCCCTCTCTCCTCCCCCTTTCTACATCCTGTCTTCCCTCCATCATTTTCTACTCTACTTCCCCTTCCTTTCTCCTTCTCCTCTCTCCCCTTACCACTCCTCCTTATAAACCTCATCTTCCCCCTTCCCCCTCTCTCCTATCCCTCTCTTCCTATCTTTCTTCTCTCCTCTGCTTTCCACTCTTCTACATCCTGTCTTCCCTCCATCATTTTCTACTCTACTTCCCCTTCCTTTCTCCTTCTCCTCTCTCCCCTTACCACTCCTCCTTATACACCTCAACTTCCCCCTTCCCCCTCTCTCCTATCCCTCTCTTCCTATCTTTCTTCTCTCCTCTGCTTCCCACTCTTCCTCTAATTCACTTGGTGCATTTCAGCTTCTGAGCAAACTCCCTTTTGTGTTGATGATATTTATAATTCCATTTCAATATACATAAAAAAGAAAAAATAGCAGTATACATGTACAATCATAATACCTTTAAATAAACTCCATAGCATATAATCACATGTATACTATTACATAGTCAATATCATGTTGTATTATTAAGTAATTACATCAATTCATCTTACCATCAATTACCAAAGAGGAAAAAAAAGAAAAATCCAGTTATTGGCTCTTCTGCTCTCCATACACCATATTTATACCTTATCCGACACTTTCTTCCCCCTCTCTCCTCTCCCTTTCTACATCCTGTCTTCCCTCCATCATTTTCTACTCTACTTCCCCTTCCTTTCTCCTCTCTCCCCTTACCACTCCTCCTTATAGACCTCAACTTCCCCCTTCACCCTCTCTCCTGTCCCTCTCTTCCTATCTTTCTTATCTCCTCTGCTTCCCACTCTTCTACATCCTGTCTTCCCTCCATCATTTTCTACTCTACTTCCCCTTCCTTTCTCCTTCTCCTCTCTCCCCTTACCACTCCTCCTTATACACTTCATCTTCCCCCTTCACCCCCTCTCCTATCCCTCTCTTCCTATCTTCTTCTCCCCTCTACTTCCAACTCTTCTACATCCTGTCTTCCCTCCATCATTTTCTACTCTACTTCCCCTTCCTTTCTCCTTCTCTTCTCTCCCCTTACCACTCCTCCTTATACACCTCAACTTCCCCCTTCACCCTCTCTCCTGTCCCTCTCTTCCTATCTTTCTTCTCTCCTCTGCTTCCCACTCTTCCTCTAATTCACTTGGTGCATTTCAGCTTCTGAGCAATTGTCCTTATGGTTTTTTCTAGTTTTACTATGGGGAGCCAGCCAGGTTGTTGTAAGAAGAGAAACCATGCAGATCTTTTAAAGGAAATAAATACATTTTGTTAAGCTTGTGAAAAGAATGAGATGTGGGAGAAGAAACACCGGAAGGAATTGAAGGAGATGCACAGAGGCCTGCAACAATCTTGCCCTATTCCCGTTAAAGCATTCTGCTGGAAATGTGTAGAAGAGGGAGGATAACCTCGGGAGTCCTTCGGGATTGGGCGGCATATAAATTTTATAAATAAATATAAATAAATAAATAAATAAACTGAGGCAGCTGAATCCTTCTGGTTTCCTTAAAATATGTTCCACAGGTTAAATCATAGCAGTAAAGAGATGGGTTGCTGCTGGTTCGGCTCAGTTCAGCCGAACCGGTAGCAGAATTGTAGCCTGGGTCACAGAACCGGCAGCAACCCAGGCTGGCCATGCCCCCGAACCGGTTCCCTGATTGCTTATGCCATTGTCAGTATGTTTCTGCGCATGCACAGAACAATTTTTAGTCAACTGCACATGTGCCAGCAACGTGTGTGCAGCCAAACTGGTACCAACCGGTATAGGAACCCACCCCTGTATTCAGGTCTTCATGGCCTCCAATCCCTAGGAAAGGATCTTAACAGCATTGCTTGATCAACCCAGGGTGGAGGGGGTAGTACAGCAACCTACTGCAATATGAGAAGCTTTACTTTACTTTAATTTAATAAGATTTGTATGCCGCCCACTCCCTAGGGACTCTGGGCGGCTTACAGGCAAGATAAAAAGAAACATATTAAAAATTAAACTAAAAAATACAATTATTAAAATTCCACATCATGCATTCCATCTAAGTGGGGCTGGATATTAATCAACAGCCCCAGGCCTGCCGGAACAGCCAGGTCTTGGTGGCTTTACGGAAGGCCGGGAGAGTGGTGAGGGTCCGGATCTCAACGGGTAGCTCGTTCCACAGGGCCGGCGCAGCTACAGAGAAGGCCCTCCCCCGGGGGGTCGCCAGCCGGCATTGTCCGGTTGACGGCACCCGGAGGAGGCCCAACCTGTGCGATCTTGTTGGCCATTGGGAGGTAAGTGGCAGGAGGCGGTCTCTCAGGTAGCCAGGTCCTAAACCAGAATCAGAATGTTATGTTAGGTTAAATCATAGCAGTCAAGAGTTGTCATCAATGAGAAAATGCCCAGAGTGCTCTAACTATGGTAATCATTATCAAAACTTTCACCAAGACAACGCGGAACTGAGTTCGCAAAGGGATGTTATGCAAATTTATTCTTAAAACGAGCCTTGCTGAGCTGTTATGATATCAAAAAAACCTATTTCAAATGATTAATTTTAAAAGCTGGTGAAGCAGGGCAAGCAACTGATAAGGGAAATGCATTACAGCTAGGTAGTTTGAAGTTTGAAGTTTTGTTTTATTTATATGCCGCCCTATTCCCTTTGCAAGGACTCAGGGCGGCGCACAACTCAAACGGGGAAGGGAACATACAATACAAGACACGTATTTAAAATAACCAACAACCACACCTGTCGAGAGGGGAAGAGGACTCATCAACCCCAGGCCTGCCGACACAGCCAGGTTTTAACGGCTTTTCGGAAGGTCGGGAGAGAGGTGAGGGTCCGAATCTCCGCGGGGAGTTCGTTCCAAAGGTATCCCATTGGAAGATAGAAATTAAATATGTGCCTCAGTTTCTGAGAAAATCTGGATAGGAGTTCATTCGATGAGGCAAATGATGCAGGACTTACAGTATTTTTCAGACTATAAGACACACCCCCCCCCCAAAAAAGTGGGTGGAAATGTGCATCCTATAAAGCATCTTATAAAGCGAATGTGCATCTTATAAAGCGAATGTTGCCAAAGCCCCGCCCACCCACTCCCCCTCCCACCCACCCTTCGGCTTCTGCCAGCAATTTGCCTCCTTGCAGCAATAGCAAACAGCCTGATCAGCTTCAGCACAGCCTGATTTATCATCGGTAGCTGATTGGCGGTTGGATCTGCCTCCTGAAATACCACCAAACAGCTTTTTCAGGCTGGGGGGGGGATTGCCGCTGCCCATCGGCGCTGCCATCTATCATCACCTCCGCATGCCCCATTTTTGGCCTCAGCGCACCCCATTTTCAGCTTCTGCGCATCCCATTTTCAGCCCATTCTAGGTGGTGGGGATAGGTGGGCAGCAACAATGGTGATCCCCGCAGTCTGGGACAGCTGATAGGAGGTATTCTGGGAGGTAAATCCAACCACCGAACAGCTGCTCATACTAAATCAGGCTGTGCTGAAGCTGACCACACTGTTTGCTGTTTGCTCCAAGGAGGCAAATTTCTGGGAGGCAGAGGCAGATTTTTTTTCTCGTTTTCTTCCCCAAAAGCTAAGTGCATCTTATAGTCCGGAGCATCTTATAGTCCAAAAAAATATGATACTTGATTTTTCACCATGGACTATTTATCTCCAACCCTTAGATATGAGATGAGAGGTAGCTATCCTTAAGTCATTACCCTTCAAATAGGTTGATGGTATTCTCCGTACAGTTGACGGGCAGCATGGAGAAAGCAGAACTACTTAATTCTTATTTGCATCTGTTTTTACACAAAAGGAAGAAACAGACAAGAAATCCAGCACCAAGGGAGATAGAATAGGTATACAAGTCAAAATAGACAAGGAATTAGTAAGTGGATATCTGTCCATGCTGGATGAGTACAGGTCACCTGGGACGGGTGGTTTATACCCTAAGATTTCGAAGGAGCTGACAGATGTGATTTGGAATCATTGAATGTAATCTTTCAAAGCTCATGTAGTACAGGAGAAATACCAGAAGACTATAAATGAGCGGATGTAGTTTCAATATACAAAAAGTGGTGTGGGGAAAGGATCCAGAAAATTGTAGGCCAATCAGCTTCAACTTAATACCTGGGAAAATTCTAGAAAAGGTAATTAAGTGGAGAATTTGTGAGTACCTAGAAACAAATAAGATGGTTACTAGAAGCCAGCATGGCAGTGGTGGGATTCAAATAATTTAACAACCGGTTCTCTGCCCTAATGGCCATCTGGGTAGGTGGGGCTCAATGGTCACGTGACTGGGTGGGTGTGGCCAACTCAACATCACTCCCGTCGATGGACGCTTCGCCTTAGCTCTTACAATGTAAGAAGGGTTAACCGGAGAGGCAGTTTCGGTAAGCAGGGCAATAAAGATGAGTCTAGAAACAACACCAGAATGTTTCCTTCCTGCCTTCCTTACAGGATTAGCCCTGTAAAGTGGGGAAAAACAAAAGGAGATTTCTTCCAACAACCGGTTCTCCGAACTGCTTAGAAAGTTAACAGTCGGTTCTCCCGAATAGGTGCGAACCGGCTGAATCCCACCACTGCAGCATGGGTTTATCAAAAACAGCTTATGCCAGACAAATCTTATTGCCTTTTTTGATAAGGTAACAATAGAATAGAATAGAATACAATACAATACAATACAATACAATAGAATACAATACAATAGAATAGAATACAATAGAATACAATAGAATACAATAGAATACAATACAATAGAATACAATACAATAGAATACAATAGAATACAATAGAATACAATAGAATACAATACAATAGAATAGAATACAATAGAATACAATAGAATACAATAGAATAGAATAGAATAGAATAGAATAGAATACAATAGAATACAATAGAATACAATACAATAGAATACAATAGAATACAATACAATAGAATAGAATACAATAGAATACAATAGAATACAATAGAATACAATAGAATACAATAGAATGCAATAGAATACAATAGAATACAATAGAATACAATAGAATACAATAGAATACAATAGAATAGAATTCTTTATTGGCCAAGTGTGATTGGAAACACAAGGAATTTGTCTTTGGTGCATATGTGCTCTCAGTGTACATAAAAAGACAAGATAGCAAAAGAAAGCAGACCACAGCCTACTTCTTGGTAACATAGAACAATAATAGGGTACCACCCTGAATGGGTTGTCAACCACACTCAGCAGGTAGTCCTCAATAGACCTACATCTATGTGGAGGGGAGTATGCAGTAAGGTACCTCAATCTTCTGTCTTGGGCCCAGTGCTCTTCAACATTTTCCTTCATTATCTTGATGAGGGAATAGAAGGGGAACTCATCAAATTTCCAGATGATACTAAGCTGGAGGGGGGTTGCTAATACTTTGGAAGATAGATTCAAAATTCAGAAGGAACTCAACAGACTTGACCACTTGACCCTATCCAATAAGATGCAGTTCAGTAGTAAGAAAAGTAAGGTCCTACATTTAGGCAAGAAAAATGAGATAGACTAGGTAGTACCTGGCTGAACAGTAGTAACTATGAGTGGGTTCTAGATGTCCTAGTGCAGTGTTTCTCAACCTTGGCAACTTTCAGTCCTGTGGACTTCAACTCCCAGAATTCCCCAGCCAGCTATGCTGGCTGGGGGATTCTGGGAGTTGAAGTCCAAAGGACTGAAAGTCGCCAAGGTTGAGAAACACTGTCCTAGTGGACCACTGCTTCTGTCTAAAAAACCCAATACAATCCTAGCCTGCATCAACAAAGGGGTAGCATCAAGACATCAAGAAATGATGGAACTGCCTTACACCATGCTGGTGAGACTAGACTTGGAATACTGCGTACAGTTCTGGTCACCGCAATACAGAAAAGATGTTGCAACTGTGGAAAGTGAAAAGAAGAAGAACAAAGATGGTGAAGGGTCTGGAGACTAAATGGTACGACAAACAGTTGATGGATCTAGGTATGTCTAGCCTATTGAAGAGAAGGATTGGGGGGGGGGGGACATGATAGCTGCTTCCAATGCTTGAGGAGATGTCGCAAAGAAGTGGGATTTAACAATTTCTAGGGCACCAGAGGGCAGCACAAGAAGTCATCAGTGGAGGCTTATCAGAGAGAGAGATCCAACGTAGAAGTATGGAGCATTTTTCTCACAGTGAGAGCAATTAATCAATGGAATAGCTTGCTTCCTGGGCAGTGGTGGGTTTCAAAAAATTTTGGAACCTCTTCTGTAGGTGTGGCCTGCTTTCCGGGTCCACTGGTGGAACCTCTTCTAACCGGTTCGGTAGATTGGATGAACCGGTTCTATCGAACCGGTGCGAACCGGTAGGAATCCACCTCTGTTCCTGGGATGGTTGGATGCTCCATCACTGGAGGTGTTCAAAAATGGACCGGACAGCCATTTGCCTGAAACGGTATAAGTCTCCTGCCCAGATCAGGGGGTTGAACTAGAAGACCTCCAAGATCCCTTCCAACTCTATGACTCAATTATAACTCCCAATCAATGTAGGTATACTTTGACGGGGGAATAAATGTGCTGTACTCTAACCAAGCACATCCAGGAAGGTCTAAATGCTGCAAGATTCTTCTGAACTGTAAATATCGGTTGTAAATATTTTGCTCGTTGTTTCTCAGACTTTCCTTTGGCCACCTTTCGTTCCTCCTTGATGGAGAATGTGCTCTATTGTAAAATCAAACAGAGAACCACCATCCATGATGAATTCCTTTAATAACTGCTGAACTTGTCTTGTCATCAAAATGTATGTTCAAAACCACTTTCGCAACTCAGCAATTGTACCCATTCACACTTTGTGGTTGATCTGACAGTGTGAGTTATTTCCTCTAGAATCTAGATGAACTGGTAACATGGAAAAAAATATATTTTAAGACAGGAGGAGGTTTGCTTTCCAAAACCCTGACTCTGTATCAATCAATCAATCAATCAAATATTGATTTCATCAGCTTAGTGAAGATTTATCTAGAGACATTTTATTTTTTTCTATAAATCAAAAGCATTCTCCAAAATGAACTCTCCACTTTTCTTAATATTTTGCCATCAATGTAAGTGGGATTTATTCATTAGAGATGTAAATCTATTATACCCCCCAGGCGCAAGTAACTAATTTAAGTAATTCTATATCAGGGGAGAAAGAGAGAGGGGGGGAGAGAGAGAGAGAGGAAAAGAGAGGGGGGGAGAGAGAGATTATTCTCATTCATTCATTAACTGTATTATTACCATAAGTAATACATTATTACATTAGTTTTATTAATACGTGACCCGTCAAAAGCGCGTTCCACAAAAGCGCGGTCGACGAAATCGCGTATGTGACGTCATCACAACGCGACGAAAAAGATCAAAAAATTGAAATAAAAATTAAATTACAGCAAGCCGATTCACATAAAGGTAAGGGTTAGGTTAAGGGTTAGGGTTAGGGTTAGAGCGTTAGCGTCACGTTTAGCGTTAGGTTAAGGGTTAGCGTTAGGTTTTTCATTACGTTAAGGGTTAGGTTTAGGGTTAGGTTAAGGGTTAGGTTTATGTTTAGGTTTAGGGTTAGGTTTGGGGGGGTTAGGGGAAGGTTTTAGCTTTATTTTTACATTTTTCAATCTTTTTCAATCTTTTTCGTCGCGCTGTGATGACGTCGCATACGCGCTTTCGTCGACCGTGATTTTGTCGTCCGCGGTTTTGTGGTAGAACCTTATTAATATACTGTGTTATACAAACTTTGAGTATGCTAATGCCTTTAGTCCTTCACTGATTAGGTCCTGCTAATAGCTCAGAGTGATTTTGGATAGAGAGATTGGTAGCATATGAAATTAATAATAAATAAAAGAATATAACAGCCTTGGAAGAACTGCTTTTTTGATACCGCATGCACTCTATACATCAACTTTGTCACTTTCATTTTAATTTTGCTGCAGAAATGCAGAAGTGCTCCATCCCTAACAGTGAAATTTCCCAAAGATGCCATATTTAGTCTTCAGTACAATTTCTTCAGAGCACAAATATTGCTCTTCTTTCTCTCATATTCCCTACAACTATGAGAGGTTTTTTTTTTTCAGATAGTCAAAAACAAAAAGAGTGTTTTCTATGTGCATGAAGGCATATTGACATGAGACCTAAAGGGTTTTTTGTATCTAGCAGTGTCAGTACCTGCCACATCATCAACTAACAATCATTTTATCAAAGCCCTTCCACTGAGCTGAAGTTCACAGATACATAGTGTTCTGTCCCCCCTTCATGGCAAACAAAATGAAAGGGGCTTCTCTTTATCAGTTCTCAGTTCAAACTGGCTTCGAGCCCAAAAATAAACTAATTAAAGTCTCTGCCAGAAGATAACGGACTGAAACACAAATCTTTCTTACTTCAATACAAGGTGAATCAAACGAAAGCAAAGCCCTTCTTCCAAAGTCTCTACAAATCAGGGTTACAGAAGTCAAACCACTTTTCCAAGTGTACAGCAAAGAAACCACGATCAAGGATCAAGGAACGCATGAAGGAACGTTGACTCCTGCGACTAGGGCGTGGCAGCATCCGTCCTTTTATCTCCAAACCTGCCTCTAACAAGCCCCAGCTGCATAATGAATCTCGCATCCCGAAAAGACTCACAGCAGACATCTGCTGAGTCACAATACATAGTGAGGCTGAGAGAGACACAGTCATCAGGGGTGGTTTGAAAAACTCTGCCTATCTCGGTAGGACTTGTCAAAGCTTAATCTCTTGGCCCCAGCTGGAACTGATCAGCCCTGTCTGATTCTGCTGCTATTGGTGCCAGCCCAGATTTTTCATCAAGATTTGGACAAAACTTTTGAAGAGGGACTAGGAAGCTGCACATTCTCTTTCCAAAGTTAATCTGTTCCTTAGGTCACCCTAAGACCTAATTGTATATTTAATATTGCATTGATAATACACATTTGGTCGATAAAACCCATATGGGATATTTGGAGTAAATTTAATAAAGAAATAATAAATAATGCAAGGACATATGAAGTTTCGGAATTAGTACATATTACATTGAAAGAGAATGGTAACTGAAATGTTTTGGCTTCCACGAAAGGATTATGAAAATTTCCAAATGGCCATTGGGCTATATTAATCTCCAAAGAGTCTGAATAGCAGCATCAGGGGAAATTAATAAGATTTGTAGTACCTGTCTTGTTGAGAATAATATGTGTAGAAATCCTGTTTGAGAATAGGATAGGATAGGATAGGATAGGATAGCAAAGCATAGCATAGCATAGCATAGCATAGCATAGCATAGAATAGAATAGAATAGAATAGAATAGAATAGAATAGAATAGAATAGAGGTTGGAAGGGGCCTTGGAGGTCTTCTAGTCCAATCCCCAACTCAGGGGGACAACATTTGTAGTAAGCCTTAGTTTATTCTGATCCTTTGCTCTCCTGATTTCATCTTTGCATGTTCTGGCTGATAATCAGCCTTAGTTATGTGTTCTGAACCCCCTCTCTGTCCCCCAAGGCACTCCAAGACAAGATTACAACTAGATGATTTATTCACAGTAAATCAACACACTGACAAGACCTTGGCAGCAATCCAGATTTCCAAGATAAGAAATAGACACAAGAGCTTCTCCAGCGTTGGTAATGAAGTTGAATCCTGCAAACAGTCTCCTCCCAAAGTCTCTCCTTATATACTCTCTTGAGAGGAACCTAATTATAACCACCTGGATTTAGTTATCTTCTGTATCTGCATAGTTGTTCTCTGCATCTATCTGCCCGCCATTGCCTGGCATCCAGGACCAACTCCCTTGTCTCCTCCCCACTGCTCCAAGGTCTGATGTCATGGGCACACTCCCTTTGGCTTTCACTGCTGCTCCATGCCTCAGGCGTTTCCTGGTGGCCAACCAGCCTCTCTGGTCCCTGCTCGGAGTCGGAACCCTGTCCAGGGTCCTCCACATCTTCCAGAGCCGACTCAAAGGGCTCCTCGCTGTCGGAGTCTGTTTTCAGCTCCAACGGCTCCTGCTGGGCCACAACAGTCTTTGCCATTTTCTATGCTTGTCCTTTTTGTCTTTCAGTATGTCAGAGAGATCTTTGTGTAGCCATGATGGTTTCTTCTTGAATTTCTTGTTTTTCTTTTTCAGTGGTATTGCACTGGACTGGGCTTTTATGATTGCATTTTTCAGAGTTTCCCATGCTTCTTGAGTTGTTAATCATAAGTCCAATATAAAGTCCAGATAACACTTTAATAGCCTTTCTATGCTGATGCAGTTGCACAGTGGTTAGAATGCAGTACTGCAGGCTAGTTCTGCTGACTGCCAGCTGCCTGCAATTTGGCAGTTCAAATCTCACCAGGCTCAAGATTGACTCAGCCTTCCATCCTTCCAAGCAGAGGTGTGTTGCTGCTGGTTCAGCCTGGTTCGGCCAAATCGATAGTGGAATTCAGGCTTGGGTCGCAGAACCAGCAGCTATCCAGGCCTGACACTCCCCCGAACCGGTTCCCTCACCACTGCTGATGTCATCACCATGTTGGATTTTAGTGACTACATATACACAGTTCACTGTAAATTGTTCTGTGCATTCATGTAGAACAATTTACATTGATCAGTGCGCACATGTGCAGTACATGTCTGACGCACACACGCGTGGTGTGCCTGGGTTGAGAACCGGTAGTAAAGCAGCAGCAACCCATCCCTGCTTCCGAGGTTGGTAAAATGGGGACCCAGATTATCACATTGCAATAAAGTTACTGGTCCCAATTAGGGTCATTAAGTGAGGACTTTTGTATGGTTCAATCCAGGTCTCAAATCTCCTCTCTCAAAGCCCATTGGGTCTTCACATACTATTCCTGCCTCCTGCTTTGTGATAGCAGCTTGGTAACTCCTGCTATCAGCAACCGTCTTCCTTCTCCCTAACCCCAGTGTGTAAGATAGCTAAGGCTTTCACAACCTGCACTGGCTTTCTGGTGATTAAAAATACAAAGATTGAAATTATTTCCATAATGCCAAATCTGGGCCACTTAGCATAGAGGGTTTTTGTTTACAGGATTCAAATCCTTCCCCTTGGACCCAGCCCAATCTCATAAGAGATAAACAAAATATGAATATTTATTTTAAAAGAAAAGAAAAAAATGTAAAACCTTCTTTTAAATTTTAAATATTAAAATGTGTCAATGTTGGTAACATTAAAATATAGAGTTGTTGCAGTGGTGGGTTTCAAAAATTGTTGGAACCTACTCTATGGGTGTGGCCTCCTTTGTGGGAGTGGCTTGCCACCCATGTGACCGAATGGGAGTGGCTTGCCACCCATGTGACCGGATATGAAATTATGAATTAGTAACTTAGGTCGGTCCAAGTAGCTATTCAGAAACTCTGGCATTGAAGCATGCAAGTCTTAAAGCTGTCAAGTTACAAGATCCTTGCCAGTGGTGGGTTTCAAAAATGTTTGGAACCTCTTCTGTAGGTGTGTGGCCTGCTTTCCGGGTCCACTGGTAGAACCTCTTCTAACCGGTTCGGTAGATTTGACGAAGCGGTTCTACCGAACTGGTGCGAACTGGTAGGAACCCACCTCTGAGTTGTTGATATCATACTGATACTCATACAAATGTAAAAGAAAAGTACAACGTTCCAGACAGACTGCAAATGCCTTGTCCCCATAAAAAGAGAAATTGGGCAGAAAATTCCAAATCATCTGATTCTTACAGAATACAGGTAATTTCTAAAGGAAAAAAAAAAAACCCTATAATTTAATGTATAGCCTGAGATTCAAGTAAAAGTTGGACTTATATACACAATCACCTAACTTGTACCAAGAAATATAGAACACTAAACAGTGAGGCTTTAGCATAATACTGAAACAGATTAAACAAAAAAACTATTCGATATACATTTTCCATTGAAGTAATAGGCTTCCCCTACTTTCTTTCCTTTCAGTTTTGGTAAATTCCAGTAAATAATCATGTTCCGCTCTTTTTTTCCAACCTTAGTTCTCAATATCCAAGCATTCTGCCCTTTTATTTTTTAAAGAACTAAGCTATGTCTGTATGTATCACTCGAAGCTATAACTCTTTTGAGGACGTAAATCCCATCTCTGAATCTGCAGCTGAAATCCAGCACGCAACAACATTCACAATAATGCTGCAGTAGCTCCAAAGACAGATCTAAGTGTAGAAATGCATCAGGGAACAATTGATCAAAATCATATCAATCATACCCATGACACTTCCCGTTTGGGTTAACCAACATTATAGAAAATGCAGAAAAAGCGTGAGAAGTAATAAATGCGAAAGATAAAACAATAGAAAAGGAAACATAACTAAAAGTAGCTTACACTAATGTCATTCATATGATATTATCCAGTAGTCAACTGTGGATTTTCTTCCTGCTCCCCGGTAAGTATATTCTGCTGGGAAATCGCCCCATGGGGACCCGTTAAGGATACAAAGATCCAAACGTTCAGTCATTTGTCTTACACATAAGCCTGCCCGATTAGCTTTAGGGTCTTTAAATTGTCTGGCATGCAAAGATTCACCTGTTACATTTTCATCATAGTGAATCGTAAACTGCTTATATAATGCTTGATCATTTGGACCCATCCTAGCGTTTAAGTCTCCCCCCCCCCCCCCCCTATAATTATTGCAGCTTTGGGGAATTTGGCTGAACAGCCAAGAATAAAAGCTTCTATGCTGTCCCAAATCTTGTTAATCGCATTATTCTTATTAAAATTTATCAAAATCATATCAATCAAACCCATGACACTTCCCGTTTGGGTTAACCAACATTATAGAAAATGCAGAAAAAGCGTGCGAAGTAATAAATGCGAAAGATAAAAGAAAAGAAAACGAAACATAACTAAAAGTAGCTTACACTAATGTCATTCATGAAACTTCTCCATATCTTTCTATCTTTGCAAAATGTCCTTGTTTCCACTCAGTCCATAACCTTTTGCTGTGTTATCTTTGTTCTTTCAACTTTTCACCTCTCTTTTTCTGAAGTTCTTCTCAATAGAAACATGATATATTTGGATGTTTTGTTTTTTAAATGGAATGTGTGTGCTTTTTTAAGAAGAAGAATACTTTAACAGCCGTTAAAACCTGGCTCTGTCGGCAGGCCTGGGGTCGATGAGTTCCTTTCCCCTCTCGAATCGTGTGGCTGTTGGTTGTTTTAAATTCCCTGTACTTTTTGTTGTAGTTCTTGTGTTTTTCCCTTCCCCTCCTTTGGGTTTGTGCGCCGTCCTGAGTCCCGCCGGGAATAAGGCGCCGTATAAATAAAATGAACCTTGAACCTTGAACCATTTGGCTAAGTTGATTAGATACACAACGCAGTGTTCATGCAAAGCAACAGAGTAATCATCATCATCATCATAACAATAAGAGGGAGTAGTAAAGAAGATAAGAAGGATAATAATAATCCTACAGCCATACAACTTGGGTAAATATACTTAGATATACACCAGATCACAGAAGTGAGTACACCCGCTCACATTTTGCAAAGATTTAAGCATACCTTTCATGTGACGACCCTTGGCTACAATGTAAATTAGTGAGTATTCAGCTTGTATAACAATATGTAAGTAAAATAAGATCTTTATTACGGTCAAAGACCAGCAATACACATTAGTTTTTACACTATATTAAAAATGCTAACATTAAAATATAATTAAAAGTATTTACATTAAAAGTGGATAATGTTAAAGGTATGTCCAGATAAAGATTGTTAAAGGTATGTCCAGATAATTGACCATGGTATCCTTCTGCGATGACTGCGGGAGGTGGGGGTGGGAGGCACTGTTTTACAGTGGTTCTCCTCCTACCTCTTGGACAGGTCGCAGTCAGTGTTAGTCGGAGGGCAGAGATCGACCCCTAGGCCCCTAACACATGGGGTGCCGCAGGGTTCGGTCCTGTCCCCCCTTCTTTTCAACATCTACATGAAACCGCTGGGTGAGATCATTCGACGGCACGGGATAAAATACCATCAATATGCGGACGATACACAGTTGTATCTGTCCGCCCCGTGCCAACTCAATGAAGCGATGGACGTGATGAACCGGGGTCTTGAGGCCGTTAAGAACTGGATGAGGGCTAACAAGCTTGTGCTCAATCCAGAAAAGACCGAGTGGCTGTTGTGCTTCCCTCCCACGAATTGGCCAAGTGTTCCATCTCTCAGGTTGGGGGGTCAAATTGTACGCCCCTCAGATAGGGTTCGCAACTTGGGAGTCCTCCTGGACCCTCAGCTGACTTTTGAACACCATTTGTCAGCTGTAACCAGGGGGGCATTTGCCCAGGTTCGCCTGGTGCACCAGTTGCATCCCTACCTGAACCGGGAGGCCCTCACAACAGTCACTCGTGCCCTTGTGACCTCTAGGCTGGAGTACTGCAATGTGCTCTCCATGGGGCTGCCCTTGAAGAGTATTCGGCGACTTCAGCTGGTCCAGAATGCAGCCGCGCGAGCGATCGTGGGTGCACCTCGCTTCACCCACGTAACACCTATCCTCCGCGAGCTGCACTGGCTGCCTGTTGATCTCCGGGTGCGCTTCAAGGTGCTACTTGTCACCTACAAAGCCCTTCATGGTATTGGATCTGGGTACTTGAGAGACCGCCTACTGCCAATCACCTCCACTAGACCAATAAGATCGCATAGATTAGGCCTCCTCCGAATTCCATCAGCCAGCCAGTGTAGACTGGCAACTACTCGGAGGAGACCCTTCTTGGTGGCTGCTCTGACCCTCTGGAACGAACTCCCCGTGGAGATCCGGACCCTCACCACCCTCCAGACCTTCCGCGCCGCACTTAAAATCTGGCTATCCCGGCTGGCCTGGGGTTAAAGATTCTAACCCCTACTCGAATTGTATGACTGTTGAGTTCTTAAATGATGTAATGTTTTTATGTTGTAAATTGTTTGTCCTTTCCCCACCCCTTTTGAACTGTGAGCCGCCCTGAGTCCCCCCAGGGAAAAGGGCGGCATACAAATAAATAA
The DNA here is from genome assembly GCF_009769535.1 of Thamnophis elegans. Classification (NCBI taxonomy): domain Eukaryota; kingdom Metazoa; phylum Chordata; class Lepidosauria; order Squamata; family Natricidae; genus Thamnophis; species Thamnophis elegans. The sequence continues at coordinate 3,452,191 of NC_045542.1, forward strand.
AGTGAACTAAAAATTGGTACAAGATGGTACTATACTGTAGCCAATTTTTTTCTTATGGACATTGCAGCAGCACAGAACTTTGCCACTGCAGATGTAGTAACCGGGTTAGTGTCCTGGAGGAGGAAGCCTAGGTAAAAATGGTCTGCCCTCCCTGGCAATCTCTCTAATAAGGGGAGAATATGTGCAGACCTACAAGCTCTGTATAGCTCACAGTGTAATAGAACATGTGAATTATCTTCCACTTCTCCTTTACCACATATACAAACATGTTCGGCTATAGGTGTTCTCTTATACCTGCCCTGGAGGAGTGCTGAAGGGAGAAGGTTGAATCTGGCTCTGAAGAAAGCTATTCTTTGTTTTGGGGAGATCAGGTCACTTAGATATCTTGCCGATTCCCACACACCCTGTTTGATTCTGTCCCTACTGTGGAAAGGCAACCTATTTAATTCTTCTTGGAACTCCATGTCCCTCATTCTATTGATTACTACTTGCTTTGCTTGCTCAAAGCCTAGGGACATTAAGAATAATGGTGAGAGCCCATAAGAGCCCAGCTTGTGATCAATTGCTTGTTTCCAGGGGGAAGGGAAAATGTCAGTCAACACTAGTGGGGACAGTCCCTCTGGGAATAAATGCATTTTAAGCCTATAAATGATCATCATCTTCCAGGCTCTTACCTGAATTTGAGGCATGCCTGTCTCAATTCTTAACTGGGCATTTGAAGTTCCATTGGGAGCAGCTAAGATGGCTCGCAGGAATTTTGTTTGAATGGTTTCTAACAAGTCTCTCTTTGCAAGGATTCCTGTTTGTGCCCCGTAAAGAATTTGTGCCAATGTTTTGGCCTCAAAAGGTTTTAAGGCAGCAGGTACTAACTGACCTCCACCTGTATAAAAGAAATGTTTGATTGCATTTGAGGACCTAATGGCTACTTGCAATGTGTGATCCAGGTGTGCCTTCCATGTCCCTAGCGAGTGGAAAACCACACCAAGGTATCTAAATGTTCTAACCTGTTCCAAACTATATCCTTCTATTTGCCAGGAGTATTGGCGTGGTCTTTTAGCAAAAACTAAAATTTTTGATTTATCGAAGTTAAGGACCAGCTTGTTTTGCCTGCAATAGCCGAGTGTTGCCCTAATTGGTCTCTTCAGTCCTATGGGGGTTTGTGAAATGATAGCGGCGTCATCAGCATATAAGAGAATTGGCGCGTTGCGTTGTGCTAGGTTAGGCGGGTGGAAATCAGGGTTCTGTAAGAGATCAATCAGGGGATTAATATAGAAGTTGAAGAGGGAGGGGGACAGGATGCAACCCTGCCATACCCCTTTTTGTACCTTTACTGAGCCAGTTAAACTCCCTTGGGGATTGCACCTCACTTTCAGGGTGGAATTGGCATACAATTTTTGTAGGAGGAAGAGGATAGTGGTGCATTTTAATTTCTCCCAGAGGGTGAATATTGAATCGAATGCCTGTTTAAAATCCAGGAAGGCCACAAAAAGAGAGGATTTTTTTTATGTGTTGTTTTTGTACTAAATGGTGGAGTGCCCAGATATGATCCACCATCGATCTTCCTTCTCTAAAACCGGCTTGTTCGTCTTTGATTATCCCCCCTGAAAATTAGCCAATCTTGAAGTTTATAATTTAGGTGTTTGACATACAGTTTACTAATAACGCTTAGAAGACTAACGGGTCTGTAGTTGCCTGGGTCATTTCTATTCCCTTTTTTTTATAAATTGGTATGATTTGCTACTCCCCAATCTCTAGGCATACGGCCTGTATTGTCTATAAATGTAAACAGTGATGCTAAAAGTGGACCCCACCAACTGGCGTTCTTTTTAATTATTTCTGGCAGGACATTATCAGCTCCGGGTGCCTTATTAGCCTTTAGGGCTCTGATCAACCGGGATATCTCTTCTGGTGTAACAGGGGGCCAGTGAGGAGTGTGGTCCAAACTAGCTTGGCTCTCCTTGGTTACATAGTCAGGATCTGTATAAAGCTCCCTAAAATACTCTTCCCAGGCATGAATTGGAACCTGATTTGTAGGGGGTAGGGGAGGTTTTCCCAGTCCCCTGGTGATCTACCAAAAAAGGGATGTATTTTTTGTCCTGACTGCCGTAATTAGTCTATGCCAAGACTCCTTCAGGGCCGCATTTTTCTTTTCTTTTAGAAGGTTCTTATATTGTGTTCTCAGCTGCTTTAAGTAGTAAGTGTGCTCCTCGAAGGGGAGTATTCTTCATTATATATCTTTTTTAGTTGAACGCAATCTCTATCAAACCATTTTTTGTTTTTTGAAACTAGCATTTTGGGGTGAGCTAGCGATCTGTCACTGAGAACCGAATTCAAGTTTAAAATTAAGGATTCAAACCCCTCTAGGTAAGATCCCCCACAGTTATTTCTTAGTATAGATGTGCGTAACTCTATGGTTTCAGGGGCTAACATCCGTTTGGTAACTTCCTTGGCGTTTTTGTCGTTCCATTTAATTTTTACCTGGGTATTTTGAGTCTCTAACCTGGGTAGGTAGGTTGTGCCTGCCCCTTAGAGAATTCTGGTGCAATGTGAGAGTAAGGAGTATTGTATTATGATCACTTTCCAATCGCGAGTCTACCTCTATCTTCTGTAAGAACTTCAGGAGATCATATGATATTATCCAGTAGTCAACTGTGGATTTTCTTCCTGCTCCCCGGTAAGTATATTCTGCTGGGAAATCGCCCCATGGGGACCCATTAAGGATACAAAGATCCAAACGTTCAGTCATTTGTCTTACACATAAGCCTGCCCGATTAGCTTTAGGGTCTTTAAATTGTCTGGCATGCAAAGATTCACCTGTTACATTTTCATCATAGTGAATCGTAAACTGCTTATATAATGCTTGATCATTTGGACCCATCCTAGCGTTTAAGTCTCCCCCCCCTCCCCTATAATTATTGCAGCTTTGGGGAATTTGGCTGAACAGCCAAGAATAAAATCTTCTATGCTGTCCCAAATCTTGTTAATCACATTATTCTTATTAAAATTTATCAAAATCGTATCAATCAAACCCATGACACTTCCCGTTTGGGTTAACCAACATTATAGAAAATGCAGAAAAAGCGTGCGAAGTAATAAATGCGAAAGATAAAAGAAAAGAAAAGGAAACATAACTAAAAGTAGCTTACACTAATGTCATTCATGAAACTTCTCCATATCTTTCTATCTTTGCAAAATGTCCTTGTTTCCACTCAGTCCATAACCTTTTGCTGTGTTATCTTTGTTCTTTCAACTTTTCACCTCTCTTTTTCTGAAGTTCTTATCAATAGAAACATGATATATTTGGATGTTTTGTTTTTTAAATGGAATGTGTGTGCTTTTTTAAGAAGAAGAATACTTTAACAGCCGTTAAAACCTGGCTCTGTCGGCAGGCCTGGGGTCGATGAGTTCCCTTCCCCTCTCAAATCGTGTGGATGTTGGTTGTTTTAAATTCTCTGTACTTTTTGTTGTAGTTCTTGTGTTTCCCTTCCCCTCCTTTGGGTTTGTGCGCTGCCCTGAGTCCCGCCGGGAATAGGGCGGCATATAAATAAAATGAACCTTGAACCTTGAACCATTTGGCTAAGTTGATTAGACACACAACGCAGTGTTCATGCAAAGCAACAGAGTAATCATCATCATCATCATCATCATCATCATCATAACAATAAGAGGGGGTAGTAAAGAAGATAAGAAGGATAATAATAATCCTACAGCCATACAACTTGGGTAAATATACTTAGATATACACCAGATCACAGGCGTGAGTACACCCTCTCACATTTTGCAAAGATTTAAGCATATCTTTTCATGTGACGACCCCTGGCTACAATGTAAATTAGTGAGTATTCAGCTTGTATAACAATATAAATGGTGGCACAATACTGGAAGAAGGAAGACTTGCCTACAACTCAAGAATGGACATTGAAAGTCACAAACTTAGCCGAGATGGCTAAAAGATCGGCATATCTTAAAGATCACTCAAATGAGAGATATAAACGAGACTGGGAAAAAATGGATTGACTATATACAAAATAAATACGGGACCAAGAAATTCCAGTTAGCCTCTGCTTAAGATCAGGAATGATTTAAATTGTTTAAAGTTAGCTCAGCAAGAAGAAGCTAAGATCAATGTAGAGATATTATTAATTTCTTTATTTCTTTTTTCTCAATAGATTTTAGACTGTGTTTGTTAAAAATCCATACCGTGTACGGGTTCTGGGAACAATATAAATGCGCTGTCCCCTCAAAATAATGCAACGCACGGCCATTGATGTCTAAACTGCTGGTGACAAAAGTGAGTACATCCCTAGGTGATAATGATTAGCTAAGTGATTAGCTGGATTGAGCATTGGGCCCTATCCAACAAGATGTGGTACAGTGGTGACAGAAGTAATGCCCTGCACTTAGGCAGGAAAAATCCAAATGCACAGCTATAGAATAGGAGGGACCACTGGAGGTTTTCAAGAAAAGATTGGGCAACCATTTGTCTGGGATAGAATAAGGATTCCTGCTTTTGGCACAAAGTTGGACTAGAAAGCCTCCACACTCCCTTCCAATCCTACGATTCTGTTGTGGCCCAGCAGGAGCCATTGGAGCTGCCACCAGACTCCGACAGCAAGGGGCCCTATGAGTCGGCTCTGGAGGATGTGGAGGACCCTGGACAGGGTTCCGACTCCAAGCAGGGCGCAGAGAGGCTATTTGGCCACCAGAAGGCACCTGAGCCTTGGACCAGTGGGGAGGAGACAAGGGCGTGTGATCCGGACGCCAGCAGTCAGTTGTTCCTGGATGCCCGGCACCAAAGAGCTAATAGGCGTCAGGAACAGTTGCACAAATACAGGAGATAATTGCACTCAGCTGGTGATCATTAGGCTCCTCTCCAGACTATAAAAGGACTGCTTGTGCACACGCCTCTCTTGCAGAAGTCAACGCAGGAACTAATGTTGGAGAACATTATTGTGAGCTTGGCAGGCTGGATTGCTGCCAAGCCTTATCTGTGCTGGATTGCTGCCCAAGCTTGTATATGCCGGTTTGCTGCCAAGGACCTGTCTGTCTGTTAATTAAATGCCGTATAACTTATCTTTGGCTCGGAGTGTGTTGGTGTGGGATGAAGGGGGTCAGAACACGATTCTATGACTCCTATGAATCTAGGAAAGTAAAAAAATCTAGAAATCTATGAAAATAAAAAAATGTATTTACTCTCTTGGGCCAAAATTTCATACCATACAGAATTCATTAAAATATAATATTAAAAATGTAAAGCACAGCTAATGATCTTCTGGAATGAAAGTGATTAGTCACATCCTATTTAAAGGCAGAGTCTTCTTTTAGCCATCAAGACTGAACAAAGTTTTGCATCTTTTAATGAAATCATCCATTAAGAAAAAGAGCAATTTCTCTTCCATAAATCAGCCCAATTGGTGAACAAGAAGGTGAGGTAGTACAGTGCCAGGTATCATATAAGGGAGAAGGTCAACCGAAGGTGTAATGTAGATTCATCCACACTCTCTGTGCAAGGACAAGTATGATCTTAGAAATGTATGTTGCCCTATTTCCCTTCCAGCACCATTGAACGTAAGGATTTAAGTCTCCCAGGTATAAATGTTTTTGTTTCATTTTTTTGGGGTGAAGGACAGAAAGGATATTGCCATCTAAGTAATTAAGTGTGGCCCTATTTGAGAGGCTGCCACCACAGTGGTGAAAAATATTTTTATATCCAGGACATGACACAACTTTTTGCCTGGCAGGAAGAAACCCCTTATATTTCTCGTTTTATTTTCTCTCACAGATGATTTAAAACTCCAATCTCAATTGCTGAATTTGGAGAAGAAAAGTCTGATTTCTGAAAGTGTAGAAGAAAAGTGTAGTAGAAAAATTTTCTATGAAAATTTTGGTTGGAAAAGTCACTGATGAAAAAAAAAGACTGGGTACTCGGTAGGGATGCTTTTTGCATATTAGATCTGTAATACTACCATTCAGTCTTCATTTGATTTATCCTCTCTGGAGATGTCAATTCCATTAAAAGATGAAAGTGGCTATCTAAAGAAGATGGGGCCTTAAGGGGCTAAATTGTAAATCCAGCTACAGCAGAATAATTAGTTCCGAAATGAAAAGGATGTGACTCAATCTGCACTCAGAAAAGAGGAAGCCTCCGGTAGAAATGTGTGTTCAGTAAAAAGTGCAGGGAAAGAATCCTGATTGATCAAGGCAAGTGAAAAAGTAGAGCATTCTGGATTTTCCAACAAGTCACCAATAATTTTTGGATTTTCCAACAGCTCACCACCTCTTTCATGCAAGGTATGGGGGGTATGCCCATCAGCACAAGCTCATTAAAATTGTTTGGAAAGGTCCTTCACCATTATAACATCTCTGTTGGAAGAGCCTTTGGTCTCTATCTTGTTACTGTCAGCGTTCCAAATATCATGCAGAATTAAATCAGAGTCCAAGGCAGAGCTATCCTTAAGATTCCAATTTAATAAGACAGACATGAGAGCCAAGGTGGCGCAGTGGTTAAATGCAGCACTGCAGGCTACTTCAGCTGACTGCAGTTCTGCAGTTCGGCTGTTCAAATCTCACTGGCTCAGGGTTGACTCAGCCTTCCATCCTTCCGAGGTGGGTAAAATGAGGACCCGGATTGTTGTTGTTGGGGGCAATATGCTGACTCTGTAAACCGCTTAGAGAGGGCTGAAAGCCCTATAAAGCGGTATATAAGTCTAACTGCTATTGCTATGTTGGCATCGTGCTATGGGAGTATTGGGATAATGTCAGCGTTCCAAGTATCATGTAGAATTAAATCAGAGTCCAAGGCAAAACTATCCTTAAAGTTCCAATTGAATAAAGCAGACATCTTAGGCACATCTGTGTTAATCTCAATACTGGAAATGACATCAGAATTCCACCCAGTTAAAAGTTCATGATCTTGTCCCCACACCCACAATCCATCACATGGTCCAATCTTCTTCTCCCACGCTGGCATCCACACCCAGCTTCTTCCGGTCAGGTGTACTGGTGCGGAGACAAAGGATGATCTTGGCTTCTAGTAAAGAATGACAACAATACATTCCACAATCCTACTCCTGTCTATTCCCCCCTCCCATCAACTATACTAAAGAAGCAGCATAATGAAATAAGGGAAAGTGTGGCAGGCCAAAATTCTAAAAGGAATATAATTGCAGGCCTGACAGTTACTCGATGAAAAAGATAATTGGGAAGTTTTGGCATGTAGTGTCTTGACGATTCTAACAGCATTCAGTATTATTTTTCCATGTGACCTGAGTAAGTGCAAAACTAAGGCTTAACAATGTAATACTGGGCGGATGACAAGCAATACACGGAAGCTTATAGGGAACCCTATCACTGACTATAAGAAGAATTAAAATCCAAATCAACCTAAAATATTATGTGCTTCAAGGAAAAAAGGCATTTCTATTAAGGAACTCAAGTTGAGGAACAAACTTCCATTACATGTCTTTCTGTAGGAGATCAAAACCTATGGCTTTCAAAGGTTAAAACAGGTTTATTAAGTACCTCCTTTTTTATTTTGCCTTTATTTCAAAGTATTTATTGTTCCGGATTCTCTAATTTTATTACAACTATTTTTAGTGAATCATCCTGGCATCATCCAAGGAAGGGCATATAAAAATATTTAAAGTAAATTTTAAAAAAAAGCATTGGAATATTATCCACTGATGATTGTTAGTGTCTGATATTCTAGAGAATAAAGCCACTTTACTGAGCTTCCATGTGTTTTTCATTTCATTTGCCTAGAACTGCAAAAAATTGAATTTTGGTTCATCAGTGAAATTAATAATAGTGCTGTTCAGTGGTGGGTTTCAAAAATTGTTCGAACCTACTCTGTGGGTGTGGCCTCCTTTGTGGGAGTGGCTTGCCGCCTATGTGGCCGGATGGGAGTGGCTTGCCACCCATGTGACCGGATATGAAGATGCCGACGACACTTATCAGAACCACCTTAAATGATCTCACACACAGCACTGGCATGCATAAGAATAGGATGGAAACTTGTTTTTTAAAGGGCATCTTGGGTTTGCGTTAAAACAACTTCAACACACGCAATGTTCTGATTGCACCACAAACGCAGTAGCCATCCTTACCTTTCACAGAGGCACTGAGTTTTATAAATAGGAGCATGATAGTGTAGAATAATCATATCCAAGGACCAGTGGTGGGTTTCAAAAAAGTTTGGAACCTCTTCTGTAGGTGTGGCCTGCTTTCCGGGTCCACTGGTGGAACCTCTTCTAACCGGTTCGGTAGATTTGACGAACCGGTTCTACCAAACAGGTGCGAACTGGTAGGAACTCACCTCTGAGTGCTGTTTCTCTAGGATTTCTGCAGGGCAAAGAAATGGATCACATTGCTAATCAGAATCAGAGCCCGATGTTATTGTGTGCAACTTCCTCAGAATAAAAGAATTGCCAGTTGAACTTACCTGAAAAAAACAATGCCCTGTATGATTTAAAATATTAAAGGAAATTATACTTGACATTTGGGCACAGGTATTGATTGTTGATAGGGTTTAACCTGGAAAGAAATGCAGAGCTTTGAGTAATACCCAGGTTCCTGTCTGGTTCCCCTTTCAGCTCTAGTCTATAAGCACCTTCTGTTTCTTTTCCAGAGAAGACGGAACAGGAAGTGTCACTTAGCAAAATCTCATGGCAAAAGAAGGCATAAGGAGCACTGAAAACAGGAACACAGAAATATAAACCAGCCCAGATGATTTCCCCCTTTCCTGTATTCTCAACCCTGCTTCCTGATGTACTCAAAACAGACCGTTTTCTAAGCAGATGCTTTATACAATAGTTATTCTTCTCGTTCCATTTAGATTACTGCAGTGATGTGGTGGGATCTCCAACTAGATTCCTGAAATATACTTTTTATTTTCCATTTTCATAACATACAATCACATGTATACTATTACATAGCCAATATTCTATTGTATTAAGTAGTAATTACATCAGTTCCTCTTGTCATCAATGCCCAGAAAGATAAAAACCCATTATTGGCTCTTCTGCTCTCCATACACCTCTTTCTTCTACCTCTCTCCTACCTCCTTTCTTCCTTCCATCATCCTTTTCTATTCTACTACCCCTTCCTTTCTCCTTCTCCTCTCTCTACATTCCATTCCTCCTTATCCTCCTCATCTTCCCCCCTTACCCTCTCTCCTATCCCTCTCTTCCCATCTTTCTTCTCTCCTCTGTTTCCCACTCTTCCTCTCATTGGTGTATTTCCGCTTCTGAGCAAACTCCATTCTATGTTGATGGTTTTTATGCTTCCATATCAATATACTTAACATATCTTAGTTTTAAAGAAAAAATAAGAGAAGACAGTATACATGTGCAATCATATTACATTAAAATCTAACACCCCTCGTCAAGCCTAATATTCATCCCTCCCTCCCCCCCTCCCCCCCAACACAGTCAAGTATTAAGGGGATACAAAATTTATACTGTACCACAAGAGGTTTAAAAAAAAAAAGTAACTGGTGAAAAAAAGGTGTTGGATTCAGAGATAGGTTGCTCCCACTTTGGCCCGGATCAGGCAAACGGAATCCTTTATCTGCCTATTCCGGAGAGAATGCAGTTAGTCTGGAGAGATTCTTACAAATAGGAGAACAATATTAAAGAAACTACTACTCCAGAGTCATTCTGGTTCCTTGTGCTTGGCTAATGTACTCTACATGGGGCTGCCCCATGTAGAGGGGGAAACTTCATCTGGTCCAAAATGAAGCAATGGACATAGGGGTGGGCCCCTCCAGATTTGCCCACGTAAGACTTTTGCTATGTGAGTTGCATTGGCTCACAATCAATTCAAGGTGCTGGTCATCATTTTTAAAGCCCTATATGGCACAAGTTCAAGTTAGCTGTGGGACTGCTTCTCCTAAGGACATCTACCTGGTCAGATTCAGAGGTGGGTTGCTCCTGGTTCAGCCCCAATCGGGCGAACCGGTAGTAACAGTGGCAGGAGGCTCCGCCCACCTGCCAGGACGCTTCTGCGCATGAACCGGTAGTAAAAAAAAATTGGCAACCCACCACTGGTCAGATAGGATAGGTGTACTCCTAGACCAGAGGTGGGTTCCTACCAGTTCGCACCTATTCGGTAGAACCGGTTCGTCAAATCTACCGAACCGGTTAGAAGAGGTTCCACCAGTGGACCCGGAAAGCAGGCCACACCTACAGAAGAGGCTCCAAAATTTTTTTTGAAACCCACCACTGGTCCTTGGATATGATTATTCTACACTATCATGCTCCTATTTATAAAACTCAGTGCCTCTGTGAAAGGTAAGGATGGCTACTGCGTTTGTGGCGCAATCAGAACATTGCGTGTGTTGAAGTTGTTTTAACGCAAACCAAAGATGCCTTTTTTTTCTTGTAAATGTGTTTTTATTTTTCCATTTTCATTTTCGTACAGTCACATATATACTGTGCATAACTGGGGCCATATAACATTAAACAATAAACACAGCCATTCCTCTTGTCAACAATACCCCCCAAAATACAAACCCAATGTACCCCTTCGACCCTCCATACACCTCTTTCTTTCGCCCCTCTCCAACTTTCCCTCTTCCCTCCATCATTCCCCTCTTCCCTACTTCCCCTCCCCCTCTACCACTCCCCTCTCCCGGTACACTCCCTCCCTTCCTTCTCACCCTCCCTCCCATCCTCTCTCCCACCCTCTCTACCCCTCTTTCTTCCAACCCTCTACTCCTCCCTTCGGTGTATTTCTACAATCTATTAATATATTCAGCTTGTCCTATTTTTACAGTGAAATTAAAGAGCAACAATATACAAGTGCAGTCGCATTACTTTAAAATCTAACACATACTATATATCCCCCCTCCCCCCTAACACCCCACCTCCCTCCCCCCCCACCGACTTCCCAGAGCCCTTACACGGTATAGGTTTTTAACAAAGACAGTCTAAAATATATTAAGACAAAGGAAATTAAAAAAAGAAGTTAATAACATCTCTACATTAAACTCAGCTTCTTCCGGTTGCACTAACTTTAAGCAGTTTAGATTATTCCTGATCTTAAGCATAGGCTATCTGTAATTTCTTAGTCCCGTATTTGTTTTGTATATAGTCAACCCATTTTTTCCAGTCTCGTTTGTATCTCTCCTTTGAATGATCTTTGAGATATGCCGATATTTTAGCCATCTCGGCTAGGTTTGTAACTTTCAATGAACAAAGGGAGTGAATTTGGTCATGAGAATCCAAGTGTTTCTAGTACCTCTTTTTCACAAAGAGATTAATACATTCAAAATAACCTCTCTCTCTCTTTTTGCACACTTTCCTCTATTAAACTGGTTTCAGACAGCTATTTTAACCTCCAGAGTGCCAACAATAGGTGTGCCTTTCTTTAACAATGATAATAGGGTAGTGAAACATCTGCAAGGAAAAAGAACAAGCTCAGAGAGCACCAGATAGCAGTGGTAATTACTGGCCCTCATTAGTGAAGTGCAGAGGGTTAATTACTTCCTTTACTTGCAAATATCGGCTGGAAATATTTCTGACTTTGGTTTTAAAACAAAAAACATGCAAAATATAAGACCCGAAGGTCCTCTTTTCTTAGTTAGATATTTGATTATGTCAAATAATCCACTAAGCAGGAGGAAAAGAATCACCTTCAATAATACAGTCTTCCACAAACCTTAGCTACCTGTTCTGACTCCCCTCGTCCCACACCAAAGCACACTCCGAGCCAGAGATAAATTACGGCATTTAATTAACAGACAAACAGGTCCTTGGCAGCAATCTAGCACAGACAAGCTTGGGCAGCAATAAACACAGATAAGGTTTGGCAGTAATCCAGCCTGCCAAGCTCATAACAATGTTCTCCGACATTCGATTCTGTGTTGACTTCTGCAAAGAGGGCGTGTGCACAAGTAGCCTTTTTATAGTCTGGAGAGGAGCCTAATGACCACCAGCTGAGTGCAATTACCTCCTGTAATTGCGTAATTGTCCCTGACACCTAGTAGCTCTTCGATGGCGTGCATCCAGGAACAACTCACTACTGGCTTCCGGCTCGCTCTCCCTTGTCTCCTCCCCACTGGTCCAAGGCTCAGGCGCCTCCTGGTGGCCAACCAGCCTCTCTGCGCCCTGCTCGGAGTCGGAAACCTGTCCAGGGTCCTCCACCTCCTCCAGAGCCGACTCATAGGGCCCCTCGCTGTCCGAGTCTGGTGGCAGCTCCAACAGCTCCTGCTGGGCCACAACAGCTACCTCTCTACTTCCTGCTAGCCATGGTGCAAACATGATAACAGTTTTGATGTAATCTTTAATTCCTCCAGCATTACAGGTAGTCCTCGACGTACAGCCACAATTGAGCCCAAAATTTTCATTGCTGAGCAAGGCGGTGAATTGCAGCCCATTTTACAACCTTTCTTGCCACAGTTGTTAAGTGAACCACTGCAATTGCTAAGTGAGTAACACGGTTGTTAAGTGGATGTGGCTTCTACATTGATTTTGCTTGTCAGAAAAGGTGATCGCATGACCCCAGGACACTGCAACTGTCATAAATATGAGTCAGTTGCCAAGCATCTGAATTTTGATCAGGTGACCATGGGGATGCTACAACAGTCATAAATGTGAAAATCGGTCATAAGCAGGGACATGCAGTCAGGGGAGGCAGAGCCTCACCACTATCATCATGAAAAGAAAAGAAAATGTAAAAGGCAAAAGGCAAGAGATGAGGTCAGGCTGAGCTAGTTGCTGCCAGAGTCACAGTGGATGACTCTGCTTAGTGCTTAACTGTTTAAAAAAGCCTCTAAAAAGCGCCCTCTACAGGAGAAGGCAGGAGAACGACGTGCCTCATCTAGTCTGGCATTTTATGATCACTCGAGCAGAGTTAAGCAAGGGTTAAAAACCTAAAAATTCCTGACGTAGGTGAGGCACGTCGTTCTCCTGTCTCCTCCTGTAGAGGGCGCTTTTTTAGAGGCTTTTGTAAAGAGTTAAGCAGAGTCATCCACGGTGACTCTGGAAGCAACTAGCTCAGCCTGACCTCAGCTCTCGCCTTTTTCCTTTTACATTTTTTATTCTTTTCATGATGACAGGCAAGAGCAGACTTGAAATCCTCTCTGAAACAGCTGGAAAAGATACGTGTGGGTCAGAGGGAGGGGGAGGAATTCAAACTTCATTCTCAAGTGCAGATCCCTCCCCAAGTGTAGTTTGATTGCAGGCAGAGCCACGTTGTCTTTTCAAACACACACACACACACACACACACACACACACAGCTGGATAAAACTATATAAGCCCAGCTTCACTGATTACAAGTTTGAAAAGGCAATGTGGCTCCGCCTGCAATCAAAGGCTCAGATCGGCTCCCCTCCAGCTTCTCTGCCTCTTCTCTCACCCCAGCCTGCAAGCAGGAGGTGAGTGGGTGGGCGGGCTTTATTGCATTTCAGGCATTTCCCACCCAGACAGCAGGCTGCATTTGCAATGGTGGAGTTTGAGGAAGGCAGCAGGGGAATGCAGGGGGGAGTATGGCAGAGGAGCTGCTTTCAAGCCATTGGAAAATATATCCAATCCAACTTCTGTGTTTGTGTTTGTTTGAGAGAGAGAGAGTGAGAGAGGAAAGGGAGTAGGAGAGATAGTCCAATCCTACTTCTCTGTGTGCATGTGTCTATTTGGGAGAGAGGGGAGGGAGGGAGAGAGGGAGGAAGAAGGCGGAGGGAGAAGAAAAAGAATGAAGGAAACTTTTTGGCAAAGGAGAAAAACAAATGCTGTCCCTTTAAATCGGAACTGAGCATGCCTGGCTGTGGAATTCTGGGAGTTGAAGTCCACAAGTCTAAAAAAATTTGAAACCCACCACTGTGTCAGTGCCTCACCAGCCATAAAGCTCACCGCACGTCATTGGTCATAAGTCATTGTTTTCAGGCTATTTAATTTTGAATGGTCATTAAATAAACTGTTGTAAATCAAGGACTACCTGTAATATTTTTCCCCTTATCCAAAATCTGTTTAAGGGCACCCTCGGGATATGTAGATCTCTCAGGGTTCAATACAGTGGTGGGATTCAGCCAGTTCGTACCTATTCGGGAGAACCGGTTGGTAACTTTCTAAGCAGTTCAGAGAACCGGTTGTTGGAAGAAATCTCCTTTTGTTTTTTCCCACTTTACAGGGCTAATCCTGTAAGGCAGGCAGGAAGGAAACATTCTGGTGTTGTTTCTAGCCTCATCTTGATTGCCCTGTTTACAGAAACTGCCTCTTCGGTTAACCCTTATGACATTGTCACAGCTAAGGCGAAGCGCCCATCGACCTGAGTAATGTTGAGTTGGCCACACCCACACAGTCACATGACCACTAAGTCCCACCTACCCACCTGGTCATTAGGACAGAGAACCGGTTGTTAAATTATTTGAATCCCACCACTGGTTCGATACCGAGGATGGGCAGAAGTAACTCGAAAAAGAAGGCGAAGTGAGCAGTTGACCTGAGCTGAGGACAAGAAATACCAATATAATTTTCTGCTGACTCAAGAACAAAAGAGTTGTACCATAATTCCCTAATTGGGAAAGGCCCAATTATTACATTTTAAAAGTCAAATTCAAAGTGAAACCCGGTGGATAATTTAATAGGGAAACCACCCAACCCAATGTGAAAATACCTCATGCAACTTCTGGAGAAGGGAAATTCAGCACCAAACTAAATTTTCTGCTTTCACTCACTCTCTGATCACTAATTGGAAAGATTGGTTTTGTGTGCAGAAACAAAACATTATGCACAGATGTTTTATTTGACTTCTCCTGAAACCTGGCTCTCCACTCATATTTTGAAAGGCACGGGGTTTCTACTTAACTCTCTATTGCATAATTCGGCAGTGTGTCATATTCAATAACTCCATGTGTTATTTACGGAGATGAATGAATATATTGGGTGAGGAAGAAGAGAAGGGCAAAGGGAGGGGCTGGCTGGGCTTTTTATAACCTGTTCAGCCCCACCTCTCTGTTTCCTGTTCCTGTGCAAGCAATGTATTCTGATTGGTTGTCAGACTCCCGTGGGGCCATGCAGGGGCAACTCTCTAGGCTGTGTTTTGAATCCAGGTTTGGTTGAGTTCTCAGATGCCATGTGGTGAGTTGGGTAAAGGGCTAATATTATCATGCCTTAATCCCATCACCCTGGAGCTGAAGGGGAGAACTCTTTATTATGTAAAGGGACTGCCTTGGGCATCTTAATGGCCCATTGACAAAGAGGGATGGGCAGGAAGCTGCAGGGAGCTACTCTGTCTTTAAAATATGTTTCTTTCTTTTCACATCCAGAGAAATATTCTGCCTTTTCAATATTTCCTAGGGTATTTCATTTTTCTGGGAACGGGCTGGATGATAACTTCCTACAAGATAATGTGCATTTTCCCTTGTTTTATTGAACTAAGCTATTGGTGTGGAATAATTCACAATGTATTCATTATTGTCCTAATATCTTAAGGGTAATAAATAATCCACGTGAATGTAATATTCTGCCTTTTCAATATTTCCTAGGATATTTCATTTTTCTGGGAATGGGCTGGGTGACAACTTTCTAGAGCATAAACAATTTATAAAAGATTAAAAGAAGATTATTGTCACAATAGACTATAAAGACATTTATATCACAATTTAACATCTTTAAAAACTAAGCAAAACTAATGACAAAAACAGTCCAAAATAAAAAGAATTAGCAAGAATTTCTATCTAATTGGAAGTGGACGATTCTTTACACTAATGTTTGGCCAATCAGACAAAACTTGAAGTTTTAAAATCTTATCTTAAAAAGAAACCGGAGCATCGGATATGGCAGAAAGTAGAATTGGTTTCTGTATTAAATAAAGTTAGTATTAGATAAATCCCAGTTCACCTGGAATAGCGGACTTTAATTTATTGCTGGCTAACTTCAGCATTTGTTTGGCTACTATGCAGAGGGCAGAATATTTCTTCGAGTGAGTCATTTCTCAGCATAATTTGGAATATCTTTTAAAGATGTTTTGGAGTGATACAGTAGTGCAATTATTGCAATTCCTGCCTTGCAAATAAAACTTTGTTCATTTCGAATCCAGTACAATTTTTTGTCTTTTATTTCCAACTTTTCAACCTCGGCTAAATATAAAATGTGCACTGTTTCAATTTTTAAAAAGACAGAAAAAAACTAGGAAGCTTAGATAATAATGATATATTATTTTACCAGATTATGAATCAGCACACCTGCTTACAAAGCAAGAACTATAGCCACTGTGCTGATATTATAGAATACATTAAAAATCGATCTAATAGACATTAGAAAGAAACAGGATTGTAAAGAAGGCATTTTTTTAAAAAAATTCTTTGTTGTCATGTATACACATTTCATGCTTTACCTTTGTAGATATAAATTCAATTCGTTTTTGTATACATTCATGCATTCTTTATTACAATAAATGATGTATACACATTAACATATAAAAGAATATAAAAAAAAATTAGACAGGTGATAATACATTATTGATGATATGTCTTGATTGCTGCCAAGGAAATTTGCGTAAAATATTAGTGATGTTATCATTAGAATCAGAAAATAGGAACTATATATATAAGACTTGGACTGTTGTTGCAACATAAGTGAAATCAATGAATTCCTTTGATCCGGATAAAAATAACAACACAACAGTCACATGAGTGATGGTTTCAATTTCTCTTGAACTCATACACAAGTCCATTCAAATGTGGTGGTGGGTGGGTGTGGGTGCGGGTGGGCATCTGTCAGTGGTGGGTTTCAAAAAAATTTGGAACCTCTTCTGTAGGTGTGGCCTGCTTTCCGGGTCCACTGGTGGAACCTCTTCTAACTGGTTTGGTGGATTTGACGAACCGGTTCTACCGAATAGGTGCGAACTGGTAGGAACCCACCTCTGGCATCTGTGCACTTGAGTATTTACTCAGCAAGAAAGCAAATGATATTTGCCATTCCCCCAAGTGTCCTTCTTCGACTTAGGAAGAATGGAGGATGTCAGACATTGGACCAGCAAAGCAGAACCCTTTGGAATTTAGTTCTATTGTTGTATGGGACTCAACCAGTGGTGGGATTCAATTTTTTTTACTACCAGTTCTGTGGGTGTGGCTTGGTGGCCGTGGCTTGATGGCTGTGGCAGGCAGTGGTGGATTGGCAATTTTTTTACTACTGATTCGGGAGCCTCCCGCCGCCACTACTACCGGTTTGGCCAATCTGGGCCAATCCTGCAGCAACCACCTCTGATGGCAGGGGAAGGATACTGTAAAGTCTCCATTCAGCTGGGACTCAGGAGGCAGAGAATAGATGGGGGCGGGGCCAGTCAGAGGTGGTATTTACCGGTTCTCTGAACTACTCAAAATTTCCACTATCGGTTCTCCAGCTCTAGTAAGTACGTTGACTCCTGCAATGAGCGTGTGCACAATCATTCCTTTTATAGTCTTGAGAGGAGCCTCATGACCACCAGCTGAGTGCAATTATCTCCTGTAACTGCGTAACCGGCGTCAAGAACTACGTAATTACAGGAGGTAATTACGCTCAGCTGATGCTCATTAAGATCCTCTCCCGATTATAAAAGAGGCTGCTTGTGGCACGCCCTTCTTGCAGAAGTCAACGTTAGGGACTAACGAGAAACAAACTTGGCAGGCTGGATTGTTGCCAGAGTTTGTTTGCATTGCTGCCAAGGTTTGTAGGACTTGCTGCCAGAGTGCTTATCTCTTTGTTTATTTGGCTTTCAGCCAACGAGAGTCTGGACTGATTAAAAAACATTCTCATTTACGTTTGTTTCTCCTTTTGTTCTTGGACGGAGCGGGGGGGGGGGTTTCAGAACAGAGTTTTATACCACATACTATTCGCAGAAAATTTTGGACCAATTTCCCATCTGATTGCTGCTTGGTAAAAAATTTTGTTTCCCCCCTATCTTTTCCCATTGATCCACTGGGATTATTTCTTTGAAATGCTGCATCCATTTTATCATACTTTTTTTGTTATTTCTTTGGTTCCTATTTCATATTTAAATAACAATTTGTAAATATATCCTAATAAGTGATCTTGATTCTGTAGAACTCTTTCAAATTCTGCCATCTTTCTCAGAGCACTCAATAATAATGAAGTGGTTTATTGCCTATATTAAGAAATAAGTATCATATGTCTTTTGCTACCCCCCTGGCACCAGTTACAACTATATCATTTACTGCCCTCAGCAGCAATTCAGCTTTAGGGATGCTAGGCTATTAAAAATAATTGCCAATCTTATGAAATTACAAAAGTCAAAATTAGTATTATAAAAATACTTGCGGATGTATTTTTCTGATAGCAAATATTAACAACTGAACGGAATAAAGATTTGCAGTTTCCGTTTTTATCTAAACAGGGGGAAGAATTAACATTATTAAAAATTTAAAAAGATCTTGGACCACGTCTTATTCAACAACAAATAATATTCATGATTTGTGGCACCCTCTTGAATGAGTAAATTGTCACATTGTTGAAGCTGCAACAAGAATATTTTTTTCCTAAAATTGACACTACACCACTCTCTACACCTCTCCAATTACTAAGATAACTTGTTCTTCAAACTTAGAAAGATGAATTACGTTTCATTCAAAATGTTGTGTATAATTTTTGTATATACACCGTACATTCATATACATTCAATACATATGGTATTATATGTAAACAGCTGTTACCTTTTTTTGTTTCTATTTTCATTTTTTACTGTTTAATTAATTACTTAAGGGACAAATAAAAAAAAGTAACAAACACAGAATAAAATGGTTTCTCAATCATTTGGCCAAGATCAAATGTAAGTATGAAAGCAAACTGTTCAATATGAGTTTGAGGATAACCACCACAAATTCCTATGTACAGTACTAGATTTTTCTTTTCTTTTTTCTTTTCCTTTTTACATTATTGTGTTTGTGTGTGTGTGTGTGTGTGTCTTTTTAAAAATATTTATCAATTTAAAAGAAAAAAGCAAGAAAAAGGAAGAAATGAGAAAAATGTAAATTAAATAACAGATTTGCGACCATCACAATTACCTCAGTACAAATCTTCAGAATCATGCTAATTTGTTTCATTCAACAGGTAGTCCTTGAGTTACAACCATTTGTGTAGTGACTGTTCAAAGTTACAACAGCAATTTTAAAAAATGACATGACCATTTTTAAGTTACAACCTTTGTAGCATCCCCATGGTCATGTGATTAAAATTCATATGCTTGGCAGATTCTACGTATTTATGACAGTTGTATACTCTCCCAGGGTCATTCCATCATTATGTGTAACCTTCCAGGCCAACTTCCAACAAGAAAAGTCAATAGAAGAAGCTAGATTTGCTTAACGACCTCAAGATTCATTCAGCAACTGTAGTAATTCATTGAAGAACTGTGGCAAAAAAAACCAGTCAGAAAACGAGGCACATCTCACTTAATAAGTGCCTTGCTTAGCAATGGAAATGTTGCACTCAGTTTTTGTCATAAGTTGAGAACTACCTTAATTATAAAAAATATATATGTAATTCTCCGGTTTTACAAAATATGGAAATATCATCTAATCTGATAATTACATTTACATTCTTTTTTTAAAAAGAAAAGAAAAGCAAAATAATAGTTTTAGCAATAAATACTGGAATATGTCATTAATAAAAAACTTGATACCATTTTCCTCTAAGTGTGATATTCATTGCAATTTAATTACTCTTCCATTAAAATTCCCAGCCTTGCTTACCTTGTTCTGCCTTAAGTTCTAAACCCTTTCAAAATCATACACTCAGAAAAAGTCATATGCGTAAAGGACAATAATGATCTTAATGTATAAGAGTGGGATGATTTGAACACTTTGGTATAATTGTATGTAGTGACCATTTTATATTAGAAAGATCTTTGTATATTAAACGGACCAATGATGATGTAATGAACAATTGATATACATATGATTTGAAATACTTAACCACTATATGGATTAATAATTAATAATGGAGAACTACTCTTCGAACTGTGGATGATTGGTGGCATTATGGTCAATTGAAAATATGAATGTATATTATAAATTAATGGGAATTCTTTGTTCTAATCTCCGCTTTTTCTCCTTGGAGATAGGTGATATTATAATACTTTAAAGACTTATTGTCATTTGATAGATAATTATGAATTCAAGGAAATAAGGATTGTTACAAATGAAAGAATATTAATGGTAATTTGAACACATAATGCTCAATGACAGCGAAATATTCAGTTATGTTTAATGCAAAACCAGGGATGTTATTCTTTACCTTAAGAATTGATGCACAAAAAACTTGTAACCAAACGACATGCTTGATGAAATGGAGGAAACTTGGGGTTTTTTTCTTGCTCTTGTGTTGTTTTGTTTTTTAAGAAAAAGAATTTTTTTAAAGGTCATATGCAGCCCACCTGAACTCCGTTTCTAGTTCTAGTTCTAAGCACCCCACAGGTCAGATCTGTCCAGAATGCGGCCGCGCGAGTGATCGTGGGCGCACCACGGTTCGCCCACATAACACCGATCCTCCGCGAGCTGCACTGGCTACCTGTCGATCTCCGGGTGCACTTCAAGGTCCTACTCACCACCTATAAAGCGCTTCATGGTAGTGGATCTGGCTATTTGAGAGACCGCCTTCTGCCAATTACCTCCCTGCGTCCCATCAAATCGCATAGAGTTGGCCTCCTCCGTATTCCATCCGCCAGTCAGTGCCGACTGGCGACTACACGGAGGAGAGCCTTCTCAGTTGCAGCTCCGACGCTATGGAACAACCTCCCCGTGGAGATTCGTACCCTCACCACCGTCCAGGCCTTCCGCACAGCCCTCAAGAACTGGCTAGCCCGTCAGGCCTGGGGATAAGTCTACTTTCGCCCCTCCCGAATGCTGAGTGAATGTTGTGTTTTACTGTTTAATTTACCTTTGCTCACATCTCTTTTTGTATTTGTCCTACACTCCCTTTCCCCTTTGATTGTAAGCCGCCCTGAGTCCCCTTAGGGAAAAGGGCGGCCTATAAATGTGCAATAAATACAAATACAAAAATACAAATGCCCCCCCCCCCGGCCTTGAGTTTGACACCCCTGCCAGAAAGGGAATGAGCAGGACATTAAAGTTCTGCATAAGGAAAAAATATTGCTCGCTGCTTCTCTGATGCCACTAAACTGCTAGTCGGGTTCCTCCATCAGAATATACCTCCATACAGGGCCGGATTTAGATGAAAAGAGGCCCTAGGCTATTCCACTTATGAGGCCCTTTCACCTCCCATTTTTAAGTTTGTAAATTGCATGAGAGACAATAAAATACATCATTACTGTGATATATATCAATATATATCAATATATATAGCTGGCCTCCCGACGGAGGGCGGCTCTGCTCTGCGGCAAAGGCAGCGAGGCCAGCCGCCTCCCCTGCTGCGCTCAGCTGCCCGGCTCCGCCCCCTCGCCCTCAGCTGCCTGGCCGCTGGTGGGCTCCGCGTCGATGGGGTGGCTACTGGGAGCGGCCGCGCCTCTCGCCCGACCGCCGGTTCCGGGAACGTGGGCGGGCTCCCCAACTGCCGCGGCGCTGGAACGATCTTAACCAATACATTTTTTATGTTTGTTTATTAGTCATATGCGTAGCATCTCTCCTTATTTTCAGTTCGGTGTTTTAGTGTTCACTGTTTTTAGAATAGTGTAATTTTAATTTTGCTAACAATTTGAATGTAGGCCCCTCTTGATCTTGAGGCCCTAGGCTGAAGCCTAGTTAACCTATAGGAAAATCCGGCCCTGCCTCCATATCATATCAATTATAGTGCGCCTTTGACTTGTAAGCACCATTATAGCAAGCAGAGAAAAGGAATCGGAAGCCAACAAAAGCAAATTCCTAAGAGGCAAAGGATGTGAGGAGAGAGGAGACGCAGCTCTGCCCTCAGTTTGTCATCTGAGTCTGGTGACTCGGGTTGTTTATTATAAAGTTTTGAGGATTTCAGATTACACACATCTGGGACTACAATTCTTACTAAAAGTGCAAAAGTGTACATTAAAGGTCATTTTACAGTTGCTTCACTGCAGATTCATCTGAAACTGTTTCTCTTTTGCATAAAAGCTATTTTGTCTTCTGAAAACAGTTGACGATCTCTGTTCAACTGGACAAGCACATCTTTCTGCATTACCAGGGTTTTATTTTGGCATTTCTTTCCAGACATGTCTGTTGCGTAACAAAAACTTCACAGAATAGTATTAATTTCTAAAATAGCTCAACTGAATATGTTTCTCAGTAGCACTCATGACTTCACCCGCATGGAAACGCAAACATGTGATCTGTTTTTTTTCCCCCTTTAGCATCATGCATTCACAAAAAATATATATATTGATTTTCATTTAGTGAATAGAAACAAGTCACAACTCATCAAGGAAATTCAGGAGAAAGCTCATAGAGGAAAATCAAAGAAACATAATCTCTTCCCATCCCTCCACATTCTGCTCTTACACACACACTGACATTATTTATAAGAAAGGTATACCAACATGTTGCCTAAAGTGAGCCTTAGCTATTGATCTTGGGTATTGTGTTACCATGAAAACTGTTGTGGCCCAGCAGGAGCCGTTGGAGCTGCCACCAGACTCCGACAGCGAGGGGCCCTATGAGTCGGCTTTGGAGGATGTGGAGGACCCTGGACAGGGTTCCGGTTCCGAGCAGGGCGCAGAGAGGCTGTTTGGACACCAGGAGGTGTCTGAGCCTTGGACCAGTGGGGAGGAGACAAGGGAGTGTGATCCGGACATCAGCAGTGGGGAGGAGACAAGGGAGTTGTTCCTAGATGCCTGGCACCGGAGAGCTAATAGGTGTAAGGAACAGTTACGCAGTTACAGGAGATAATTGCACTCAGCTGGTGGTCATTAGGCTCCTTTCCAGACTATAAAAGGACAGCTTGTGCACACGCCCCTCTTGCAGAAGTCAACGCAGCAACTAATGTTGGAGAACATTATGGTGAGCTTGGCAGGCTGGATTGCTGCCACGGCTTATCTATGCTGGATTGCTGCCCAAGCTTGTCTGTGCCGGTTTGCTGCCAAGGACCTGTCTGTCTGTTAATTAAATGCCGCAACTTGACTTTGGCTCGGAGTGTGTGTCGGTGTGGGACGAGGGGGGGGTCAGAAGAAAAAGCAGAATGCAAAACTGCGATAAATGAAATAAACAGTTGTTCTAGTTCGGGAGCACTTCCGGATCCAGCCTTGATCTTGGATGCTCAATAAATTTTAAAATTTTCGCTGCCTCACATTACACATTAATGTCTGCAATTACAATCACACTACAAAGAATCTAGATGCCAACACTATAAAAGAAATTTCATGAGTGGAGGAATCTTTGGAAAATGAAACTAAATAATGCAAGAAGCCTTTCTAATTCGCAACTGATGAAATATCAGACATATCAGATGACATAACAAACATATCATCACTTGGAAGGCTTCCTAATTACTTTTCCACTAGACTAGGGTATTACATACTGGCTGGATATTTCACCGGAATTCAGTGGGATTAATAAATTTTTTGCATAATGTTGTAACTAACCTGAAATCAAATAACATCACTACTGCTATAATGACAATCTAAAGACAGGTTTAGGGACATCAGAAGTTCTAGCCTTTTCAAATTGAATTTGGTAATATTGTGGATCCATTGGCAACGATTATCCAACCAAATATACTCACTAGGCTGATACTAACCTGTTCTGACCCCCCCTCGTTCCACACCAAAGCACACTCCAAGCCAAAGATACTTTACGGAGTTTATTAATAGACAGACAGGTCCTTGGCAGCAAACGGGCACAGATAAGCCTTGGCAGCAATCCAGCCTGCCAAGATCACAATAATGTCTGTTCTGAAATCTGGCAACCCTAACCATGATAGACAATTTTGTACACCACATCTTCTGTATAGCACTTTAAGGCAGCCGTGTGGCTAGGTTTACAGAGAGACTGAAAGGAAATTATTCCCATGATGGTGCTTGCTTTATAAATAATTCAGAAGAAGTGCTTTGGCCCTCCACACACACAACAGAAAATGCATCAAAGGCAGGGGGAAATTGTACGATAATGTTTGGTGAAAAAAAAACTTTGTTAAGAACAATATGTTTACCCGCTAAAGCCTTTGAATTAGAGGATTCTGAAAAATTCACAGTTACTATGAATGAATAGGATGCTGGTGTGTCTGTGTCAGAATAATTTGGGGTTCCAACTCAAGCCAGAGTTGGGCAAGAATAAATAAAATGAAAGCCAGATAGCTGCAGAGAAACTGGGGTACAAAAGGGTTGTTTTGTAGGGGAGCTTGTCCTAGGTGTGGAAGTGTGCACGTACTGATTCTAGCAGAGGTGGGTTCCTACCAGTACACACCAGTTCGGTAGAACCGGTTCGTCAAATCTACCGAACCGGTTAGAAGAGGTTCCACCAGAAAGCAGGCCACACCTACAGAAGAGGTTCCAAAATTTTTTGAAACCCACCACTGACACACACACTCACACACACAGAGACAGACAGACTCACACAGAGAGAGAAAGAGAAAGAAAGGAAGAAAGAAAAAAAGAAAAAAGAAAGAAAAATGAGAGATGAAAGAAAAAAAGGGGAAAAGGGACAGAGAGACAAAAGGAAGGAAAGAGAGAGTGGGAGGGAGAGAGAGAGAGAGAGAGAGAGAAAGACAGACAGAGAGAAAGGAAGGAAGGAAGGAAGGAAGAAAGAAAGAAAGAAAGAAAGAAAGAAAGAAAGAAAGAAAGAAAGAAAGAAAGAAAGAAAACACATGGCTGGCAAGACACTCCCACAGAGGAGGCCGTACCCACAGAGTAGGTTCCAAAATTTTTTGAAACCCACCACTGGATTCTATGGTGACACTTGAGAGGCACAAGTGTGTGTAAGTACATGTCATCCGTGATGTTTATTCTTGTGAATATGCAATTTCCTTGGGAGACCATTTTAATTAACTCTATTTGTGCTTATAGACCGTCTCCTTTTATAAGTAGAATAGGTCTGAGTAACTTATTTGGGGAAGCGGGGGATTAAGAAAGTTTGAGTAGAGTATTTTCTCCCATTTGCTATTTTTAATTGATTAACAGTTTCAGCTTGAATGGAGAAATAGAATTAAGTGACCGGAAGATTTATTTCTATCACTGAGAAAGTATTGGGAAACACCCAGGATGGCAGGAAGGAAACTTCAAGAGCAGAATTAGTCTTGAATCCTTGCATAGTCACAAGACAACCAGAACTGACACCACCCACCCACCCACCCCCACCCACCCTGCCATCTGAATCTCTCTCTCTCTCTCTCTCTCTCTCTCTCTCTCTCTCTCTCTCTCTCTCTATCTATCTATCTATCTATCTATCTATCTATCTATCTCTCTCTCTCTCTCTATCACTATCTCTATCTATCTATCTATCTATCTATCTCTATCTATCATCTATCTATCTATCTATCTATCTATCTATCTATCTATCTATCTATCTCTATCTATCTATCTAATTCCATCGGCCAGCCAGTGCCGGCTGGCAACCACAAGGAGGAGGGCCTTCTCAGTAGTAGCCCCGACCCTTTGGAACGAGCTCCCCGTGGAGATTCGTACCCTCACCACCGTCCAGGCCTTCCGCACAGCCCTTAAGAACTGGCTAGCCCGTCAGGCCTGGGGACAAAGATAGCCGCCCCTCCCGAATGATGAATGAATGTTGCTTATTATTTTTTACTATATGTGTCTACGTCATTGTTTGTGTTCCCCTTCCTGATTTTTATGTGAGCCGCCCTGAGTCCCCTAAGGGAAAAGGGCGGCCTACAAATGTTAATAAACAAACAAACAAACAAACATATCTATCTATCTATCTATCTATATCATCTATCTATCTATCTATCTATCTATCTCTATCTCTATCTCTATCTATCTATCTATCTATCTGTTTGCACTCATGATTATGCTAGCATTACGTTATATCCCATACTGTACAACTGTACACCATACTGTAGTTTTGTATAAGGGCACCACTATGTTGGTGTTTTAATTTTCAATCTCTTTTGTAATGATAGGATGGAATTTGTCTTTTTCACTTCCGCCATGTGAATAGTGGAAAAAAATCACTATGAGCCCTCATTCTTTTTCCAGCTCAGAGCACAACAGCAAAGATGTGGTGCTAGAATTTTGCTCAGACTGATTCTTTTTTTTTTTTTAATAAATTTTTTATTTATTTATTTATTTTCAAAACAAACATACATTGTAAAAAGTTTATCAGCTGGTTACAAAAAGCTTTTGTGCATCTCTTCCACCGTCATCAAATATAATTTATATTAATTCAAATATCTTAACTCAAATATTTACTATATTGACATCATCATACCTCCACTTTTATTTGACTACAGTTATTTAAACATCCTTCATCCTTAAGTACACCAAGATTCAATCCATAACCACATGCTGGCATTTCATTTACTTATTTATAAAATCCTCCATTAACATTAAGCCCTCATATCCTGTTTTAGCTAAACATCCATAATATTTAATACCAAAGTTTTCTAATCCTCCATGCATATAATTTATTATCATTATCCTTTCTTTATTTAACTATATCCTATATCATAGCATTTTCCCCCTATTAGTTAAAATTTAACTCTATATAGTTTTGTTTTTTTATTATAATTATTATTGTTATTAATAATCTTTATATATAGTCCAAAAATATTTCTAACCTTCCCTTCTCATATCCAATTATTACTTATCATAACAGCTCAACATTATATACATTGCTATCATTATCAATTTTTATTTAACTACACCTATTATCAATGGATTTAACTAAGTTTAGCTAATTTTGAATTATGCTCTTCCATCTATCAACCTGTATCTCTCCAATAACAGAACAGTCTTATATCTGCTGCCATTTGTGGATCCAATTCTCCAAACATCTTTTTGAACGAGTCCATACGAAGAAATCTTTGCACCATCTTGCTTCTTACCATTGTTGTTGAGGTTCACTGATTCAGTTACTTCCAACTTTTTCTGACCAGAACATTATTTTTGCTGCGTTTATCAGTAGGTGGCACTGTGTAACTATTGATCTCAAATCAGACAGTAGATGCAAGTAAATTAAAACTTTAAACACAAGAGATTATTATAATGAAGCACACTGAAATAAGTGAGATTTAATTATTACATATTATATATATTAAAATAAATTGCCCTAAACTGCTCTATGACAAGAGTTCACACTTGTTGTTAATTCCTTAATTATGATTTGTTGAATAAATGGTAATTGTCTGAACTCATAGAAGAACCTACATATACATATATATTATTCCGATTTTGCATAATATAATCTGCATTCCTTACTGTTGGCATTTTTTCCTTGCCTCTACTGTAAGAAGCAAGAATAATACCGTGTCACTGGAATTACACTGGAGCATTTAGGACAGTGTTTCTCAACCTTAGTAACTTTAAGATATGTGGACCACAACTCCCAGAATTTCCCAGCTAGCATCTCTTAAAAGTTGCCAGGATAGAGAAACATTGACTTAGGGGAGTGGTTCCCAAACTTGGCAACTTTAAGACTTGTGGACTTCAACTCCCAGAATTCTCCAGTTGTTCTTAGAATGAAGCTGGACGTTGGCCAGAAAAATAATAATAACAAGCTTTTCCATTTTGAGTGTGGTGAGAGAATAAAATCCATTCCATGTTACGTCTTGGCAGTTTTTCCAAGCAGTTGGACGACTACATAACGTCAGCCCTTCTCACAATACAGGCGGTGATTTCCTAATTTCAGGAAGGGGAAGACTTGAAAAACAAGGTGTAGAGTTCCTCACCACCACCGCCACCTTCCAAATCTGAAATTTCCTTCCAATTACGGAGGTGAGAAAGAAATCTGATATATCCTGTGGCAGGAACCACAGAATTATGCCCTTAAGAAAAGACTTCTGGCAGCAGCCAAAACAAACAGCCCTAACTGGTTCAAACTGCAACTAACACAGGCTGAACCAGTTGCATCTGTTGAATAAATCATTACAGAACAAAGTTGTGGCTGTGTGTTGTTTAGTCAGCTATGTGGAAGGTAGAGTGGGCCATCCAACACTTGCAAGGTGGATGCCTAGCTAATCAGCCATGGAGCAAACTGAGGAAATAGCAGGTGGATATATGTGGAGAGATTAAAGAATTCTGAAGCAAAATATTATGATTGATTAGGACATTGTTTTAAAATTTTGAATATTTTCTACACACTATATAAAATTGTTTTCTTCGAAATGTTTGTAGCTTCTTTGCAGATCATTTTATTTATTTAGCCAAATGCCACCAAGCGTTGTGGCTTCAGAGCAAACGAAGGGTAGAGTTGGACTGCCAGTTGGAATCTGTTCTTCTTGCAGAGAAGGAAGATGGGACTTTCCGCTCTATCCAGAGATCCATGCTATTAGAACCATTGACTTGTTTTAAAAGATCTTAGCGACATCACAAGCATGCCAGTTCATTCAAGATTTGTTAACAGGAACTCTGTGTGTATGTCACACACTTAGACGTACACATGAATTTTCTACAATTCCTTGCAAGTTCCTGTTTGTATGTGTAGGAAGTTATCACCCAGCCCTCTCCCAGAAAAATGAAATATCCTAGGAAATATTGAAAAGGCAGAATATTTCTCTGGATGTGAAAAGGAAGAAACATGTTTTAAAAGACAGAATAGCTGCCTGCAGCTTCCTGCCCATCCCCACTTTGTCAATGGGCCAAGCTAGTCCACTTTACATAATAAAGACATCTCCACTTCAGCTGCAGGGGGATGGGATTAAAGCATGATAATATTGGCCCCAACTGACCACATGGCATCTGAGAACTCAACCAAACCTGGATTCAAAACACAATATAGGATATTTCATTTTTCTGGGAGAGGGCTGGGTGATAGATCATTGTAGAGTATACAGTATAGTTCTTGAGAGAGAAAGGGAAGGAGTGATCAATGGCCCTGGCCCAGATAATGTAAATCACTTCTGTTTCCTGGAGCAGACATCCAGGTGAGTATTTACCTGACAGCTCCAGGCAGGTGTCTGAACTAGAGCTTAAATTTATTTTCAGGTATACATCAGCCCCAAGATGTGACCGGACCAAGAAATCAACTCCACAGGAAAGCTCTAATCTACTTTTATTAAGATTGGCTATAGTAACTGTAGATATTTGTATTTTATTTCTATTTTTATTTATTTTTTTGTCAGATGATGGACATGTGTTTATCCCAAACATAATTAACCTGGTCAGCATCCATTTCCCCTGTGTCCCTAGAATATAATGTTTATCTTGTCCTCAGCCCTGAAAAAGGCAAAATTACTAGGAACAAAACAGGACACAACAGAACTATGCTGATGATCTCCCAGAATTGTGCAATAGCGCATGATTGCTCAGTCAACAGCACTGTAAGCGTTTTAATTTGATGGATTGTCTCTGATTTAGGGCAAGGGTGAAGTAGTGTAACAGTGAAAATGTGGATTCTCACCCCCACACACACACCAATTGTCTCCCTAATACAACCTGGAGGAATCTGGAGGAAGTCACATTTCTTGTCATTATAAAGAAGAGGAGAAAAATTCTAAATAAAAGCAATGCTTGTAGTGGGCACCAGCAAAATTTATTCTGGCATATTTTTCTGCTGACTCAAGGAAGGGTGGATATCACTTTAACTCAGCAGTAGGGGGAGGCCCCTTCTCTTTCAGCGACACCAGTCTTAAGTATTCATTCAAGAAACCAATTAGTTCCTTTGTTTATATTCAATGGGTGCCTGTTTCTTCTATTGTAACAGTAGACATACAGTTAGAGAAAGCTCAGCTAACTTTGACTAGCTTCTGAAGAAACATGGTTATACCACGGGCACAAAGCGAACTATTATTTCAGGGATAGCCCAAAATACTTGTCCACAAGTTTTCTTTGACAGAAATGTTTAGGTGGGAATGTGAGTTTCACTGAGGGTCGCCCATTCTTCACATCAAGGTATTTATTTAAAAAAACACAAATATTTCATCATTCGTCAATCATTAAAACATTGAAGTACAATTTTTTTTTTGTATGCCCCTCCCTCCACCCCCCCAACCCCCCTCCTCCTTCCCCCCCCCCCGACTTCCCAGAACCCGTACACGGTATGGATTTTTAACTAACACAGTCTAAAATCTATTGAGAAAAAAGAAATAAAGAAATGAATGACATTCTACGTTGACCTTAGCTTCTTCTTACTGAACTAACTTTTAACAGTTTAAATCTTAAGCATAGGCTAACTGGAATTTCTTGGTCCCGTATTTATTTTGTATATAGTCAATCCATTTTTTCCAGTCTCGTTTATATCTCTCATTTGAGTGATCTTTAAGATATGCCGATATTTTAGCCATCTCGGCTAAGTTTGTGACTTTCAATGTCCATTCTTGAGTTGTAGGCAACTCTTCCTTCTTCCAGTATTGCGCCACCAACAGTCTTGCTGCCGTTATTAGGTGCAGAATCAAGTTAGTCTCTACCACTGTAAAGTCCGTACATATACCTAGTAAGAATAACTGAGGAATAAACTTTATCCTTCTTTTTAAAATATTTTGCATAACCCACCATATTTTTATCCAGAATGCCTTAACCTTTTGACAAGTCCACCATATATGATAATATGTAGCATAGAGAGAACCACACCTCCAACATTTAGGCTGTACATTCGGATACATAGAAGCCAACTTTTTGGGATCTAAATGCCATCAATAGAACATTCTTGAGTCAGCAAAAACAATTGATTGATTAAGTATCAGCAACTCCTAATAATGATATACCAGTACATATACTTTTTTTTCCTCCAAGATTTGTCCCTTACCTGATCCTTCAGATCTTCAATCAATGTACCTATTGCCTCTATAATTGCAGCTGTAACCTTGCCTAGACGTCTCCAGGCAGTTTCGGGGTCCTTGGTGCTCTCTGAGGTTGGCTGTTTTCTTGCATGTTTCATTACCAAACTAGTGTAAGAAGTTATCACCCTCTCCCAGAAAAATGAAATACCCTAGGAAATATTGAAAAGGCAGAATATTTCTCTGGATGTGAAAAGAAAGAAACATGTTTTAAGAGACAGAATAGCTGCCAGTAGCTTCCTGCCCATCCCCGCTTTGTCAATGGGCCATTAAGAAGGCCAAGCTAGTCCCTTTACATAATAAAGACATCTCCACTTCAGATGCAGGGGGATGGGATTAAGGCATGATAATATTGGCGCCAATGGACCACATGGCATCTGAGAACTCAACCAAACCTAGATTCAAAACACAGCCTAGAGAGTAGCCCCTGCATGGCCCCATGGGAGTCTGACAACCAATCCGAATACATTTCTTACACAGGAACAGGAAACAGAGAGGTGGGACTGAACAGGTTATAAAAAGCCTAGCAAGCCCCTCCCTCAGCCCTTCTCTTCTTCTCCACCAACATTGAAGCATGTGATCACCTTTTCTGTTCAGGAACTCAAGCCATGTGGCCCTGTCCACCATTAAACCATCTTTCCAAGCAGCCTCCATGTCTCCAGTGTCTTTTTCCCCAGTTGGAGCCGAACCCAGAAGGACATTTCTTTCATCAGTAGGTAACATCATTTGGTAATGAAATGACTGCAAAAGAAAAAAAGGGAAGAAAAACAGCCAAGTTCAGAGAGCATCAAGGATCCCACAATTCAACCTTGAGCCACATATTACCATATCTTCCATTGATAGCTAGTTCTTTGTATGATACGTCCAAAGTATGATAAATTCAGCATGATTGTTTGAGACTTAAATGGGCTGATTTGTTTGAGTATGCATTTGTTTTGGGTTTTTTTTGAGGGGGGCTACATGATATTCTCAAAAGTCTCCTCTAACACTATAGTTCAAAAGTGTTGATCCTCTTTTCTAGCTTGTTTCTTTAAAGCCTATTTTTAAAGTCTACATTTTATTTTTTATAAATATTACAGGGCATTTATTTATTATTCTGATCTTTTTAGGTATAAATAAATCACAGCACCTAAATGTATCTTCTAAGGCTTTCACTGCTACTCAAGTACTAATCCACATGTCTTGACTCCTTATTTTTTGTTGATTGATCCTAAAAAGCAAAAAACTACCCATCCCTTCAGTATTTTTCATTGTTTATTCTTAACTGCTTACTATGCCTGTTATTGGTTTGATCTTCTTTATGTTTAATCTTAGATCCATTTTTTCCCACTGTGCTCCTTGAATTTCAGTGTTAAAATCTGCAAATCGTTTGCATTTTTCAGCAATAAAAGTAGTGTCACCAACACAGCACAAGATTTGAGATTTCTTCCTCCAGTTTTAAAGTCATACTCATCTTCTTTCAGTCTCATTTTCTTCAACATACGTACATTCCATATAGAGTCTGAATAAATAAGAGAGTTCACAGCCTTGCCTTTATCGTTTCGTCATATTCTGTTCATACTGTGGCTTCCCAGCTTGTATATAGAATAATGAGAGGTTCAGGGATTGATATATTTCACGCAATCGAATACCTTTCTAGAATTAATGAAATACGTATTGACATCTTGGGTATTCTTTGGATTTCTTAATTATGCACTGTGAATCATCTTTTTTTTTTTGTACAAGTTTTATTGCAATTTTTTTCTTTTTTCCAACATACATACTTTATGGACAGAGTGTTTACCAGGTCACATCTTATACATCACATTTATAATCATAGTTTCATTGTATTCTAATCTTCCCATTTTTATCCATCTCTTTTACATAATCCTTTGTCTTTTCCTATCAATTCATTTAGTTTTACATATCATTGCTAAACACCTTTTTTTTGTCTTCAACTAATTTCTGTTAATTCATCTTAACAAATTAATTATTTAGCACAATATCTTTGCTATTCCCACTTCAGCAATAGAATTCAGAATTCTTTACATAATTCTTTTTTTAAAAGATTTTTATTAACAAACATGTAAAATACACAGAGACAAAAATTAGACGTACACCACATTTATACAATACAGTACAAACAGGAACTTCCTGTTTTTTATAATAGCAATTATCAATCGATACCGCTCATCTTATTATTTCCCCTTCTATTGTATTTCATTTGGATTTCACCATTCTTAACCCTCTTATTTTACTCATAACTATTATTTTTTGAGTTTTGTTATAGTCTTACATTAATTTTTGTTTCTTTCCTCCATCCACCTATACCATTTATCCCACATCTGATAGAATTCTGTGAATCATCATTAATGGCTCTTGTTGCCTGGAGAGGAGAGGTGAGATAATCAGTAAATAACCTTTAGTTAACTACTATAACAACAATGAAATGTTAATGGACAATATTTAATGATACGTTGAATTGAATTGAATTTATTGCATTTATATGCCGCCCTTTTCCCCAAAGGGGACTCAGGGCGGCTCACAATTCAAATCAAGGGAGGGGGGTACAGACAGGAAATAAAAAGACGAAACATAACAATACATAATTTAAAAACACACAACAGTCATACCATTCGAGGCGGGGGGGCAACAGCTCTTTAGCCCCAGGCCTGTCGGAACAGCCAGGTTTTAAGGGCTTTGCGGAAGGCCTGGAGGGTGGTGAGGGTTCTAATCTCCACGGGGAGCTCGTTCCAGAGGGTCGGAGCAGCCACAGAGAAGGCTCTCCTCCGGGTAGTCGCCAGCCGGCATTGGCCGGCGGATGGAATTCGGAGGAGGCCTAATCTGTGGGATCTAATCGGTCTATTGGAGGTAATTGGCAGCAGGCGGTCTCTCAAGTACCCAGTACATAGCAATAGCAATAGCAGTTAGACTTATATACTGCTTCATAGGGCTTTCAGCCCTCTCTAAACGGTTTACAGAGTCAGCATATCGCCCCCAACAACAATCCGGGTCCTCATTTTACCCACCTTGGAAGGATGGAAGGCTGAGTCAACCTTGAGCCGGTGAGATTTGAACCGCCGAACTGCAGAACTTCAGTCAGCTGAAGTAGCCTGCAGTGCTGCATTTAACCACTGCGCCACCTCGGCTCTACATACAGGTGTGTTACGGGGGGGGGGGGGATGCTTAGATATCTTACTTAACAGAATTAATTTTAGAACATGTCATAAAGGTGTAAGGGTATTGGAGATCCATTGAAATTGCAAATGAATGCCAGTAGGTGGTTGTGTCTTCTAATATAAATGATTCTAGATAAAAAACATGTTTAAACAATGGTAACCAAATGAGAATTATGGTACAGGGATAGTAAAATACATAACTTTTCTTTCTTGACTTAAAATGTACGACATGATTTAAATGAAGTATATGTAAGGACTGTGGAAGAAACCCACGGAATGTATTAGCAATAGCAATAGCAGTTAGACTTATATACCGCTTCATAGGGCTTTCAGCCCTCTCTAATTATCGTATTGGTAACCAATCGATACGCTTTCTACAAGATGTAACGAAAGACGATTCTTTTTCTTTTTTTTTTTTGTTTAACTAAAACAATAAAAAAAAATTCTCAAAAAAAATAATAATATAATCGTTTTATTTCTGCATACCCCATCTATTGATATCCATGTATATAGGCACTGTTTGAAGACTATGCTGGCAATGAAGAAAGAAATGGATTGCAGAAATGGGTAAATTATCATGATTAATTTCAATTTCGTAGGTCATGTGGTCCAAATGTTTTTTTTTTTCCAAATTTGGCATTGCAGTCTCCAACCACAAGCAACACATTTTGCCTGCGTGTTCTGTCAATTTCAGATTGAATTTAATCATAAGATTCATTATCCTCATCTTCTGTATTAGTGGTGGGAGAACAAAGTTCTGTTCTTTCTTCACTCTGAAAACAATGCCATTTCTTGTTTTCCATTCCTAAACAGTACACAGCATGGTTTTTTTTTGACTGAAAGAGTCCAATTCAACCCATCTCAAACATATCCATCAATCAATACAATGGTACCCAAGATGTCAATGTACAGTTGATGTCAGGCATGGAAAACCAGGTCCTCACAGGAAGATTCAAATTAGCTGATTTGTTGCTAAAAGCCTACGCACAGGTATCTTCTCAACTAATGGTCAGCACCTGGTTAGAGTTAAATAAGGGTCAACAGCAATCAAAGAGGGTTGGACTTTGTTCATTAGTGGCAACTAAGGATTCTAAATTAATCCCTCTTTTTCTAGTCCTCCCCTGGCTCTGACAATTTCTTTATTTAGTATATGCCAATGTTACACTAGCCAGGAGACTACAGTGCTAATACAGATTAGTGTTGTGGCCCAGCAGGTGCCGTTGGAGCTGCCACCAGACTCCGACAGTGAGGGGCCCTCTGAGTCGGCTGTGGAGGACCCTGGACAGGGTTCCGACTCCGAGCAGGGCGCAAAGGGGCTGGTTGGCCACCAGGAGGCACCTGAGCCTTGGACCAGTGGGGAGGAGACAAGGGAGAGTGAGCCGGAGGCCAGTAGTGAGTTGTTCCTGGATGCACGCCATCGAAGAACTACTAGGCGTCAGGAACAATTACGCAATTACAGGAGGTAATTGTACTCAGCTGGTGGTCATTAGGCTCCTCTCCAGACTATAAAAAGGCTACTTGTGCACACGGCCCTCTTTGCAGAAGTCAACACAGAATCAAATGTCGGAGAACTTTGTATGAGCTTGGCAGGCTGGATTGCATTCGCTGGCTGGGGAATTCTGGGAGTTGAAGTCCAGACATCTTCAAGTAGCCAAGGTTGAGAAACACTGGCCTAGCAGATTTTAAATGCCTCGACGTTGTCAAAGTTGAAGAAAATACCATAAAGATGACTTGTGAACCATGTCACTTATGAGCTGGGAACAAACTAAAGCGAACATTGGATTACTGGAGGGATTGTGCTTTGATTGGGTAATGAGGAAGACCCATAAGAGCCGAGGTGGCGCAGTGGTTAGGGTGCAGTACTGCAGGCCACTTCAGCTGACTGCTATCTGCAGTTCAGCGGTTCTAATCTCACCGGCTCAAGGTTGACTCAGCCTTCCATCCTTCCGAGGTGGGTGAAATAAAGACCCAGACTGTGGGGGCGATATGCTGACTCTGCAAACCGCTTAGAGAGGGCTTGAAAGCCCTATGAAGCGGTATATAAGTCTAACTGCTATTGCTATTGCTATTGCTATTGCTATTGCTATCTATCTATCTATCTATCTATCTATCTATCTATCTATCTATCTATCTATATATATATATATATATATCCGTCTGTCTGTCTGTCTCTTTGTCTATCTATCTATCTGTTATCTATCTATCTATCTATATCTATCTATATCTCTATCCGTCTGTCTGTCTGTCTGTCTATCTATCCGTCTGTCTGTCTGTCTGTCTCTCTGTCTATCTATCTATCTGTTATCTATCTATCTATCTGTCCGTCCGTCCATCCATCCATCCATCCATCCATCCATCCATCCATCTCTCTTATTTATCTATCTATCTAGAGCCGAGGTGGCGCAGTGGTTAGGGTGCAGCACTGCAGGCCACTTCAGCTGACTGCAGTTCTGCAGTTCGGCTGTTCAAATCTCACCGCCTCAGGGTTGACTCAGCCTTCCATCCTTCCGAGGTGGGTGAAATGAGGACCCAGACTGTGGGGGCGATATGCTGACTCTGTAAACCCCTTAGATAGGGCTGAAAGCCCTATGAAGCGGTATATAAGTCTAACTGCTATTGCTATTTCCTCCGTGGTACGCTTGATGGGTTAAATTGCATTTCCTTTCCCCTTCCGATAATTTGATTGGAGACACCTGATCTTTGCTCAGACGGAGCCAAGTTGCTCGGATCGCAGAAGGCCAGCGGTGCCTTTTGCCTCCCCCGCAGTGACACGGCGGAGCGAGACTCTGAGTTTGGAGAAGGGGAGGGGGAAGAAAAGAGTTGAGTAAGGTCAATGGAGATTGGGGTCTATTCTTCGGTTGAAACTCCCAGAACTGCCACCTGACCGTGGCTCAGGACAGGGACCGCCTTCGGATCTAGGCGCAAGGAGCGCGGCTGCTGCCAGAGAGGAGTCGCTGCCCGGCGCGGTTTCTCCCATCCCGGGGATCTTTCGGTGGGATCTCTGGGCGCGGGACGCTTCCGACGATGGCCCATCCTAGGGACGAGGGCCAGAGGCTTGGTCACCGAGGGGACCCCCTTCGCCCCTCCCGGTTCATTCCTGCTGCTTCCCAAGAGTTCGGCGGCGGCGTCGGATCGACTCGGAAGTAAGCCCGAGGGGGGCTTGCGCGCAAGTGCACGTGCGATCCAATTCGATGGGTT
Organism: Thamnophis elegans; assembly: GCF_009769535.1. Taxonomy (NCBI): domain Eukaryota; kingdom Metazoa; phylum Chordata; class Lepidosauria; order Squamata; family Natricidae; genus Thamnophis; species Thamnophis elegans. The sequence continues at coordinate 3,489,346 of NC_045542.1, forward strand.
CTATGACGTGAGTTGGATCGCAGCCGCTCGGCGACTTCCTCTCCCGCTCGGACTCTCTCCGGCAACTCAGCCGAGGAGAAGGGAAGGGAAGGGAAGGGAGGACGGGCGCGTCAGGAAGGGAAAGGAAAGGAACCGACGAAAGGCGAGCAGAGACGGAGTTGAGTGGAGCCGAGATTCAGCCCCAGCCGGGAAAGACTAGCCTTCCTCCCTCCGCCGTCGCCAACCCGGCCGCGCGTGGCTTGGAGGCGAAAGCCAAGGCGCCAGGTGGGTCTCTGCCCCGAAGCAGCTCCTTCCCCAGGAGTTGCCCCGTTCCCTCCCCAAAAGTTCGGTTCGCTCGGGATCTGGCATCTCGTTGCAAGAAGAGCCTTGCAAAACGCCTCCCTCGCGACCAGGCGCGCTGGGCTAAGAACTTGCAGCGAAAAGTTACTAGTTGTAGTTTAACCTCGCCCTAGCCCAGCCCAGCCCAGCCCACCCGGCCGCCAGACCCCTTGGAAGGTCGGTCAGAATCGCCCGAGGACACTCAAGAAGCCAGGTTTGCCTTCTTCGCCAAACTTCTTGAGCTACTGACTTGGATCCCAGTTAATCATCTCTCCACCTGGAACCGAAGCTCTGGATTCTCTTTTCCTTGCAGGGGGCTAAGCAGTTGGATCCAACCTGATCCCGCAGGAAGGCAAGCTGACCTGGAGAGAACATGCAAAACCATCATCATCAGGCCCTGCAGCCTTTACAGTGGCAGCGTGGACATAGAGAGCTCAGGGTCACTGCGGGGAGCCCGGCCATTCAATCCGCTGCCCTTGCTCCTCTGCGAAGGAGGAAGACCTTGGTGGCGGTGGATGTTGTGTGTTTACTTGTGGGTGAGTGAAGGATGGGGGCTCTGCGATTTCTAACGTTTACTAGTACATGGCAATTGTTTATCAAGAGACAGTTTTGCCCCAGAGGGATGAGAAATGAGAAGGAATTAAATCAGGGTTTCTCAACCTTGGCAAACTTGAAGATGTCTGGACTTCAACTCCCAGAATTTTAAGATTAAGATTTAAGATTTAGTTTATTTGTATGCCGCCCTTCTCCGGGAGGGACTCAGGGCGGCGAACAACTCAAAAGGGGGAAAGGGGATACAAACACAATACACGTAATTAAAATACACAAGAGTCATACAGCCACACAAGTCGAGAGGGGAGGGGAACTCATCAACCCCAGGCCTGCCGGCACAGCCAGGTTTTGACGGCTTTTTGGAAGGCCTGGAGAGAGGTGAGGGTCCGAATCCCTGCGGAGAGTTCATTCCAGAGGGCCGGAGCTGCCACAGAGAAGGCCCTCCCCCGGGTAATAGCCAGGTGGCATTGGCTGGTAGACGGAACCCGGAGGAGGCCAACCCTGTGTGATCTAACGGGTCTTTGGGAGGTAATTGGCAGCAGGCGGTCTCTCAAGTACCCAGGTCCAATACCATGAAGGGCTTTATAAGTTACGACTAGCACTTTGAAGCGTATCCGGAGACCGATCGGTAGCCAGTGCAGCTCGCGAAGGATAGGTGTGATGTGGGTGTACCGAAGTGCACCCACAATCGCTCGCGCGGCTGCATTCTGGACGAGTTGTAGTCTCCGAATACTCTTCAAAGGCTGCCCCATGTAGAGCGAATGCTGGCTGGGGAATTCTGGGAGTTGAAGTCTAGACATCTTCAAGTTGCCAAGGTTGAGAAACACTGAATTAAATAGTCAACTTCTCTCTGCGATAGAGGGGATGGATCAGCTTATTTTATGCTCCTACTGCTACCTCCTTACGCATATAACTGGGGATTCTTGCACCTATCATGTTTCTTGTCTGAACCAAGTGGGAACTGGGAATCTCCAGCTTCCCAGACTCTTCACTGAGTAAAACCATATTGTCGATAGAGTTTCCACCATTTTGTACTTGGCTAGAAGTAGCTAGAAATGACGAAGGTTGCAGTCCAACATATCTGGTGGCTAATGGAGTATGGAAGGATTCTTGCAGTTGAATTGGCCTTTATCTGAAAATCTAGAAAACAGAAAGTTGAGCCATTTCTGTTTTCCTCTCTGGTAATTTGTACATGCTTAATTTATGTGGCAGTCCATTTTATTTCGGGTTTGAATAATTGGGAATCTGGTAATACAGGACCAAACTTTATTATCATATGGAAGAATCAGAGTAACCAGTACTGGGGGTTCCAAGTGGGCCTATCCAGCTGTTATGTCTGCATCTGTCCAAGGCTGTTCTGAGTTGAAAGATGCAGCTGAAACCGTTGCTCAGATATTCAATCAATTCAATTTAATGGGTTTATATGCCGCCCAATCCCAGGGGGGACTCAGGGCGGCTTACAAGTACGAATAAAATAAAAATAACATACAGGGGAAGAACATAAAACAATACAAACATTTTAAAAACACAACATACATCCGGATTAATTGGGGATTGACCTGGTTTGAGTCAGCAACCCCAGGCCTGCCGGAACAGCCAGGTTTTGGTGGCTTTTTGGAAGGCTGCAAGGGTGGGGAGGGTCCGGATCTCTGCTGGTAACTCGTTCCACAGAGCCGGAGCAGCAACAGAAAAGGCTCTCCCCCGAGTGGTCGCCAGCCGGCATTGTCCGGCCGACGGCACCCGGAGGAGGCCTAGCCTGTGAGTTCTTATCGGACGTTGGGAGGTGTGTGGCAGGAGACGGTCTCTCAGATATCCAGGTCCAAGGCCATGTAGGGCTTTAAAGGTAATCACCAGCACTTTGTAGCGCGTCCGGAGACTAATAGGGAGCCAGTGCAGCTCGCGGAGGATAGGTGTACCGAGGTACCCCTGATATCGCTCGCGCGGCTGCATTCTGGACCAGCTGCAGTCTCCGAACACTCTTCAAGGGCAGCCCCATGTAGAGTGATTCATTTCATCCTCCACAGAGGACTTTAGCCTTAGCATCTGCTGTGGAAATGATGTCACTACGAATCATAGCGGTCCGCGGCTGGGATGGAGCAGGCTTGAGCAAAGTCAAGTTTTCTGAAATAGCTTTCTGATAGGGTGTTAAGTTTATGACACTCAGTTATCAGGTTCACTTCCACTTTCTTGCTCTGCAAGTGCTCTGCTATAGAGGTTGCCGTTGGGAAAAGCAGTAAGAGTGAGCGGGTGTCACTTCCTACAAGATAGGTGGACACCACGTGGCAGTATCAGGAGAGATTGCAATGGATGTCACTTTGCCCACTCTCCCCTCCAATGAGATAAACATCCAATAAGTAGTTGCTTGCTCGCCAACACAGAAACCACCTATAGAATGGCTCCAGTGGTGGGATTCAAATAATTTAACAACCGGTTCTCTGTCCCTAATGACCCTCTGGGTAGGTGGGGCTCGGTGGTCATGTGACTGGGTGGGCGTGGCCAACTCAACGTCACTCAGGTCGATGGACGCTTCGCCTTAGCTGTTGCAATGGAATAAGGGTTAACCGGAGAGGCAGTTTCTGTAAGCAGGGCAATAAAGATTAGGCTAGAAGCAACACCAGAATGTTTCCTTCCTGCCTTCCTTACAGGATTAGCCCTGCAAAGTGGGGAAAAAAAGAAAAGGAGATTTCTTCCAACAACCGGTTCTCCCAACTGCTTAGAAAGTTAACAACCGGTTCTCCCAAATAGGTGCGAACCGGCTGAATCCCACCACTGAATGTCTCCCTGAGGAGGCAGCTGTATAGCCATTGATAAGCATGGAACTTTTAGGAGTACTAAGAAACTTCAGGCACAGGACCGTCTCCTTTATTCACGGGGAGATGATCATTTGGAAGTCAGAACAACACATATTTCTGCACATTTGTGCTCCCTGGTTAATGATCTTCTGCTTGCTGGTTAATAATTGTATAGAGATGAGAACAAATTCTTGAGAAGAATGGGCAATCACGGCAAGCAGAACTTTAATTCTGCACTCTACCCAGTGATTCGCTTCTCCCCTAGGCACTTCCCCCCAACCTCCTGCTGGACTCTTCCTATAGTTAAGCCTAGTTATTGGGGGGGGGGGACACCTAGGGAAGAAGTTTGAAAACTTTTTCCCACAGGTCGCTCTCCACAAACCTATCCACAAACCCAGGTGGAATTTCTTAGTCCCATATTTATTTTGTATATAATCAATCCATCTCCTCTTGAAATCCGGTTGCCTTTTGAAAAAGCATCTTTGGGCAACCATGACCTGGATGACTGAGAATCTCCATAGACTTTAAAAGGTGGGGGGGAGCTGCAGGAGACCAAATGATAATTTAAGATAACCCACTTTTGCCGATCATGGCAGCAAAGATCAGGTTTCTACTTCTGCTAAACCATATGGTCCCCCTCGAGTCCAGACTCCAGTGAACTCAGTTCAGTCATATTTCTGCCTTCTGATATTTCCTAAGGCTCTACCCACACGGACACGCAGAGTTTATTATTGCCTCCAACCAGTGGTGGGTTTCAAAAATTGTTGGAACCTACTCTGTGGGTGTGGCCTCCTTTGTGGGAGTGGCTTGCCACCCATGTGACCGGATGGGAGTGGCTTGCCGCCCCTGTGACCGGAAATGAAATTATGAATTAGTACTTAGGTCGGTCCAAGTAGCTATTCAGAAACTCTGGCATTGAAGCATGCAAGTCTTAAAGCTGTCAAGTTACAAGATCCTTGCCAGTGGTGGGTTTCAAAAAAAATTTGGAAGCTCTTCTGTAGGTGTGGGCTGCTTTCCGGGTCCACTGGTGGAACCTCTTCTAACTGGTTTGGTAGATTTGACGAACCGGTTCTACCGAATAGGTGCAAACTGGTAGAAACCCACCTCTGCCTCCAATGCTAGAGGCTCCTTTTTAAAATGAATGTGGCATTTTCCAGGAAGTTAAATTCTATACCCTTGTAACCAGGTTTTGGGCTCACAGCCAGCCTCAATTTTATGCTAGATGATTCGGAGTAATGAGGAAACTTTCAGACAGAACCGATGAGGAGGAAAAGCTCAGTTTAAATCCAGCCCACCAGTAGATTTTGGCTTCTTCCTTTTTCAGTCACCTTCTGGTGGGGTTTCACCAGCGAGGAGGACAAGAGTGTGCTCGGTAGAAAGAGACGTGTTTGGTGCTTCGAGACAGGTGTACGACCGTCAGAAAGGGATTTCATCAGAATGGCACAAGGGAATTATAGAAACAGAAAGACAGAATCCTAGGGCTGGAAAGGGCCTTGGAGGCCTTCTTGTCCAGTCCCCTGCCTAAGGCAGGAGACCTTATTTAAATTCTTCTTATGTCCTCATTCCCGTGACCCGACGAAAGGGCGAACGACAAAACCACGCCCGACTAAACCGCGTTGCTAAAACCGCAATGTCATCAACGCGGCGGCGACAGCGCGGCGATAGAAAGCCGATTTAACTTAAGGGTTAGGGTTAGGGTTAGGTTTAGCGTTACGTTTAGGGTTAGGGTTAGGTTTAGCGTTACATTTAGGGTTAGGGTTAGCGTTACAGTTAGGGTTAGGGGTTAGGTTTAGGGTTAGGTTTAGTTTTACAGCACGCTTCTGTCGCCGCGCTGTTGTCGGTGTGATTCAGCGCTCATTCGTCGGGCGCGCTTTAGAATACGCGGTTTTGTCACCGCGGTTTAGTCGGGCGCGGTTTTGTCGTTCGCCCTTTTGTCGGTGAACCCTCATTCCAGGGGGACATTCCATTTTTGCACTTCAATAAGTTACTTTTTTTTCCCCTTTCCAAACTGGGTTGTGCATTTTTTTTGAAAGCTAAAGAGTTGTGTTTCAAAACACAAAAGCTGAGGCCAGCCACAGTCCTGATGAGGATGGTGTGTGGGTGTGGGTGTCCATGCCCCCCACCCCCTGTGTCCTTACGTTACTGAAAACCTTGAAAAAATTCCTTAAAAAGTGACCTGGTTGGTCTCCAAGGAAGCTGTATTTTTATTTATTTATCTTTTTAAGTAAAAAGTTCTGATATGAAAACACAGCCCAAAGTGGATGTTCCAAGTTGACATGGAGCCTGAGAAAGCACAGAGGAAAGACGAGAAAGGCAGACTGGAGCAAAGGGAAAGAATTATTTTCACTGTTTGCTGCTACTGTAGTGATATCAGCATCCACTGACTTCAAGGAAGCTTTAACCTCTTCAAGGCAGCCCCTTTTTAATAATAATTACTAGCAAGTATAGAATGTTGTACAGATAAGGACAACTCCCGTGTTCTCCAACCAGCACACACACACACCCCATGCTAAGCATACTTTAAGTAAGGGAATGATGTTCCAAGCCATCATGGAGGCAGTTGTGAGGCTGCTTTGAAGTACTCAAAGACCTTCAGATCTTTTTATCTTGTCATCCTTAGAACAATCTTGTTATCCCCATCATGCAGATAAGGCCGAGAGAAGAAATTGCCCTGAGGTCACCTAATGAATTCCTGGCAGATATGAATTTTTAGTGAACTAGTTGTAGATTTGGGAGATCAAAGGTATCACTTCAGTTCACAACTGCAGCAGAACAAGCTATAAAAGTATGTGGCCACGTTTGAAATGTGACTCTGTCTTTACAAGTGAAGCAGGAAAAAATGGATTCGAGGAAAGTACCTTTTTTTTTTTCCTCCCATAGAATTAGCTGTGAACAGGACCAGGTCCCTGAAATGAGAGAACTGCATACTATATAGCCTTATTTTTCAATGTAGTTTTAATAATTAGGAATTCTATGTGGGAATTCTGGAAGCATTATAACCAGAGGTGTGTTCCTACCAGTTCGCACCAGTTCGGTAGAACCGGTTCGTCAAATCTACCGAACCGGTTAGAAGAGGTTCCACCAGTGGACCCGGAAAGCAGGCCACACCTACAGAAGAGCTTCCAAAAAAATTTTGAAACCCACCACTGACACACACACACAGACAGACTCACACACAGACAGACTTACACACAGACAGACTCACACAGAGAGAGAACGAGAAAGAGAAAGAAAGGAAGGAATAAAGAAAAAAGAAAGAAAAAGTGAGAGAGATGAAAGAAAAAAAGGAAAAAGGGACAGAGAGACAAAAGGAAGGAAAGAGAGAGAGAGAATGAGAGAGAGAGAGAGAGGGAGGGAGAGACACATGGCCGGCAAGCCACTCCCACCAGGTCACATAGCCAGCAAGCCACTCCCACAAAGGAGGCCACACCCACAGAGTACATTCGAAAAAATTTTGAAACCCACCACTGATTATAACAATATTGGATTGCAGTTAATGGGGTTCATTAGGAGAATACCCTTTTAATAGGTACACAAGAAATCTTAACAAGCAGTCTTTAGAAGAGAATGTCTGCAGAAATTAAATGAAGTTAACCGATTCTAGGCATATTTAATCACAGCTTGAGAGGTGGGGAAATCTGATTTGTCCCTAGGCAGAGTAGCTATTGTCTTTGTAACAACTTTGAATTAGATGTTTGCAGATGAATTTCCTAGAAGACTATACTTGTTCACAAGAGATGGGGTGTAGACTTTCTATCTCAGACACCAAAATATATTTTATTGCTGCAAAAACTAGTCTTTAAGTGTCAATGCTTCTTTAAGCATTGTCCCCAATATATATATAGCCCAGTTTTTGTAATAAACGTATTCACCATGCTGGTTCTCCTTGAGTAGGAATTAGGAATGGAACCTTCATAAACAGCCCAGAGATAGAAAATGATAGCAGTCTACCATATGTCAGATGGAAATAGGCACACCAGTTTTAAATTTCATTCAGAAATAGGTCTTACGTGTGGTACGTATACTGCCAAACTATTAGCGTGTGCAAACGTTTATTTTAAAAAATTGGAAATTGTTCGCCAATGGTTGCTTTAGAAAACACACACACACACACACACACACACACACACACACACACACACAAGGCAACTGCTGCCATCCAGTATCTGAAATGTCAAGGACCACGTTGAATAAGGAGGACACGTTTTTAGCTATTACTGCTAACCTCTGTGATGGAAAGTTGTTCTGTGTCCATTATCAAATAATAAAGCAGGAATTCCACATAATAATGTGTACCATATGACATAATATTGGTAGAAGTTGGTGCAGAATCTTTTTGATATACTCCATTGGTTCTAGAATTTTAATATTTGAAAAGAATATTGTAACATTTCCATCCAGTTTCTCCATAGTTCACAATTGTATAAATGTCTTATTATTCCCAGGCGTGCATATCTATAGTCAGAGCCAGATAAGATAATGCCTTTGGGACAGATCTGGGTGAAAGGCAGAATTAAACTTTGTCTATAAAGGAGTAATAAGAGCTGAGGAGGCGCAGTGGTTAGGGTGCAGCACTGCAGGCCACTTCAGCTGACTGTTATCTGCAGTTCAGAGGTTCTAATCTCACCGGCTCAAGGTTGACTCAGCCTTCCATCCTTCCGAGGTGGGTGAAATGAGGACCCGGATTGTTGGGGGCGATATGCTGACTCTGTAAACCGCTTAGAGAGGGCTGAAAGCCCTATGAAGCGGTATATAAGTCTAACTGCTATTGCTAGGTCAGTTTGAAAGTTTGGGTAATCTTTCCTATAATCTGGAACACTGGGAAATTGGGAGGCCTTTTCATCCATCGCGTTGTATCAATAATCCTCTTTTGACTTCATACAATTTTAGCCTAGCATTCAATATATGCTAGAGCCAGGTTGTTGGGAAATATGGCCAGACCCTAAGAAGAAAATTTGCACCAAGGTTTGTCTAGGTGGACTGACATGGATGGCTACTAAGGAGCCGACTTGTTCAGGCCACTACTTCATCTGCAGAATTTGACAGAGATCTGGAAGGAGCAAGGGTTCAGGTTGCAGGCAATTTGGCAGACTGGCAGTGATAACAAGGTTGGATCGGTAGTGGTGGGCAGGAAGGGACATTCAGAAGGTATCTCAAATAAGAATTGGATTGTCCTTCAGATGCTGACCCAGAGGTACTGGCAGCTAGCATAGCTCAGGTTAACTTGGGACAAAGCAGAGGTGGGTTCCTACCAGTTCGCACCTATTCGGTAGAACCAGTTCGTCAAATCTACCGAACCGGTTAGAAGAGGTTCCACCAGTGGACCCGGAAAGCAGGCCACACCTACAAAAGAGGTTCCAAAATTTTTTGAAACCCACCACTGCCCCCCCACACACAGACAGACAGACAGACACAGAGAGAGAGAGAAAGAGAAAGAAAGGAAGAAATAAATAAAAAAAGAAAAAAGAAAGAAAAAGAGTGAGAGAGAGATGAAAGAAAAAAGGAACAAAGAGGCAAAAGGAAGGAGAGAGAGAGAGAGAGAGAGAGAGAGAGAGAGAGAGAGAGAGAAAGAAAGAAAGAAAGAAAGAAAGAAAGAAAGAAAGAAAGAAAGAAAGAAGAAAACACATGGCTGGCAAGCCACTCCCACCAGGTCACATGGCCGGCAAGCCACTCCCACAAAGGAAGCCACACCCACAGAATAGGTTCCAAAAATTTTTGAAACCCACCACTGGGACAAAGGGAGTTCAAATTGTAGGTAGGCAAAATCTGTTCCCAGAAAGGAATATCCTGGTTTTATCCTCTGCTGGAACTCCAGACTGCTTCTGTTTCTGCAGCTGATCCCAACACAGTTTTATGAGCATCCTCCATCCTCCCTCCACTGCTTTTCCTACTTTCAGTTCTTCATGAACCTTCTCCTCCTTCCCTGAACTCGGAAAACATCACAGGCTGAATCTTGCTCTCCTGGGTGTTGCTGTGATGGGGGGGGGGAGGGGGGGCAGGCAGGCTGCTGCCTGTTTTCAGAGACCAGGAGTAACACCCTGCCAAATAATGTCAAAAGGGTGTCACTCGTGGCTCAGAGCAAGTCCTTCTTTGTCATGCTGTTGAACTGTACGAAGATAGTTGCTTTGCAGCTGAAGGCTGGTTTCGTGCGTTGCGCTAAGGCACAAATTGTTTCTATCATGGTTTGTTGAGGAAGCTAGAATCTGTCTCGCAAAGAAGCAAAACACTCGTGGCTTGTTTTTTCTTACTTCCTTTTTAGCTGCTCTTTTTATGTACTTCTAGTGAGCCTATTAAAGGAGAGGGAACCCCCCCCAAACAAGCAAACCATGTCCCCCCATCTGCTTTATTCTGAGCAAAAAACATTGTGCCTTATATTAATGTGTGAGAGCCTTCTCTGTGGCTGCTCCGACCCTCTGGAACGAACTCCCCATGGAGATTCGAACCCTCACCACCCTCCAGGCCTTCCGCAAAGCCCTTAAAACCTGGCTATTCTGGCAGGCCTGGGGCTAAAGAGCTTTTGCCCCCCTTCTCGAATGGTATGGTTGTTGTGTGTTTTTAAATTGTGTATTGTTTGTTTGTCTTTTTATCCCCTGTTTGTACCTCCTTTCCCTGATTGATTTGTGAGCTGCCCTGAGTCCCCTTCGGGGAAAAGGGCGGCATATAAATGAAATAAATCCTAATCCTAATCCTGAATCCAATCAGTTCTTCAGACGGGGACCTTCCACCTGGTGTAACTGCCCGGACAGTCTCGCTGTTTGTCAGGGCTGCACCTGGGCAGGTCGCCAAGAGAGGCAATGGGAATATCTCAGGGCGCCAAGAGAAATGGATATTAATAGCTCCCTCTTAGTGCCAGGGAAGATCTACATGCAGGACTGGGGCACCATATAAGGTGAGCTTGGAGGGAGGAGGGAGATGATGGCAAGAGATGACCATTGTGGAAACCTGGAAAAAGTTATTGTGAGCTAGTAAACAAGACCTTCAAAAAAATTAGGAAAGGGCATAGGAGGAAAATTTGGATGCTTGGGAATATGTAGCTTCGTAGAAATACACATCAAATAAAATCGAAAGATTGAAAAGACGCATATTGGCATAACTGAAACACGGGAGATAAGCTTTTGTATGACCTCGAAGGATCTGGGGCTGTTATTAGCCGTGGCACGACAAAACCGCGGTCCACTAAAGCGCGCCCGATTAAAGCGCGTACCTGACATCAGCAGCAGCGCGACAAATACGACCGCGGAGAAAAAAGGGCGCTTTAAAAAGCACTTTTAAAGCAAGCCGATTCACGTAAAGGTAAGGGTTAGGTTTAGGGTTAGGGTTAGGTTAAGGGTTAGGGTTAGGTTTAGGGTTACGTTAAGCGTTAGGGTTAGGGTTAGGGTTAGGTTAAGGGTTAGCGTTAGGTTTAGCGTTATGTTAAGGGTTAGGTTTAGGGTTAGGTTTAGGGTTAGGTTAAGGGTTAGGTTAAGGGTTAGGTTAAGGGTTAGGTTTAGGGTTAGGTTTAGGGTTAGGTTTAGCGTTAGGTTAAGGGTTATGTTAAGGGTTAGGTTTAGGGTTAGGTTAAGGGTTAGGGTTAGGGTTAGGGTTAGGTTTGGGGGGGTTAGGGTAAGGTTTTCGCATTAATTTTAACTTTACCGCTCACAGCATGATGTTTTCGTCGCGCTGTGATGATGTTGTTAAATATTGGTTAATATGCGCGTCGTCCCTCCGTCAAAACTTAAAAGATGTCACGTACGCGCTTTCGTCGAGCGCGCTTTAGTCTACCGCGGTTTTGTGGTGGAACCGTTATTAGCATCCCCCCAGATAATCAACATGCCATCCCTGGAAACCCTACTGCTAGCTATTCCACATCAATCAGCAGCTGGGGAAGGGGCTAGATTCCATGGCTTTTCAATGAAGGAATATGCTCAGGAGCTCTCGAGAGGGTGTGGCAGGCCTCGTCTGTTAAATATTGTGATAAAACCATACATTTGGGAAACTGTCTTCCAAGTTCAAGTCTAGAGGCAGTTCTGCACTACTGTTGCCCTGTGCTGATGCCAGCTGAACTCTAAGCTAATTTGGAAGAGATTCTATGCAGGTTGGGGCAATTCAGCAGGAACTTGCCAGGAATTCAGATTGGACTGCTCGGCTGCTATGCACACTCTCCCCCCCCAGACAATTCCCCTGTTGCTGTGCCCTCCCAGCTTCCCATGCCAGGAAAGCCCTTGCCAATCGCTTTTATTTTCCTTGGAGGGGGAGGGGGGAAAAGGCACACAGAAGCTGCAAGAAAGAAAACTATTAGTTTACCAAATTCCTGTACTAGGTGTGCTTCCTGATACTTTTAACTTTGAAAATAGTTTTTCAAAAATTTATATAACTTAAACAGAAGCAAAAAGTTCTTTTGAAAATGGGGGAAAGGAAGTTACTTACCCGTATGAGAGTAGCGTGCAGATACAATAGTAATAGCAGTTAGACTTATATACCGCTTCATGGGGCTTTCAGCCCTCTCTAAGCGGTTTACAGAGTCAGCATATCGCCCCCAACAAGGGGGCGATATGCTGGGGCAGCTCGTTCCAAAGGGTCAGAGCAGCCACAGAGAAGGCTCTCCTCCGGGGAGCCGCCAGCCGGCATTGTCTGGCTGATGGCATCTGAAGTTGGCTCACCCTGTGGGATCTCACCGGCCATTGGGAGCAATGCCATTGGGAGCCAAGGTGGCGCAGTGGTTAAATGCAGCACTGCAGGCTACTTCAGCTGACTGCAGTTCTGCAGTTCGGCGGTTCTAATCTCACCGGCTCAGGGTTGACTCAGCCTTCCATCCTTCCGAGGTGGGTAAAATGAGGACCCAGATTGTTGTTGGGGGCGATATGCTGACTCTGTAAACTGCTTAGAGAGGGCTGAAAGCCCTATGAAGCGGTATATAAGTCTAACTGCTATTGCTATTGCTATGTGGCAGTAGGCAGTCTCGCAGGTATGCTGGCCCTAAGTTATGTAGGGCTTTAAAGGTAATAACCAACACCTTGAAATGTGAAATGTGGTAGAGTCGTATAGAAATTGATCTCGGGTGTGGCAGCTAGCATATCCTTCAGACTGGGATGGAGATTCTTTGTGCCAAAAGCCCAGAGGTGGGATAAGTGACATCCATTCCAAGGTTCCTGAGCAGAAACAGCCACAAGGCACCTTGGCTCATGCTTCAAGGTTTATCATTCCACTTCCTTCTGTGTGGCAAGCAGAATTCAACAGCCCTTCCCAAGGAACCTGATGACAGTAGAAAGAAGAACCAGGGAGGTGGGGGGGGATGGAGACCGAGGTGGTAGCAGCAGTTGGTTCTCTGCGGCCATTTCAGTCCAGAGATGTTGCAGTGGCTTTGAGGAACATAATCCTTCTCCCTTCGACTCTACCCATTCCCGTTGCTGACGCTCAGAAACCGTCGTAATGTTAAGCACACTTTTCCTGTCCCCTCCCCATTTCTCTTCGACCAAATCCCCCTGACAAGAATGTCGTAAGATCATTCTCAGGGTAGCTGCTGGTGAAAGAGGAGCATTTCTCAACCGTGGCATATTGCAAGGTATGTGGACTTTAACTCCCAGAATTCTGAGAGTGGAAGTCCACACATCTTCCGAGTCACCAAGGTTGAGAAGCACAAGTGTGCTTTATGAGAAGGGTGTGTTCAAGAGTGGAAAAAAAACCTTCTTCTCACAAAAGTGTAGTAATGCCTAGAGCACCGATGGAGGTCCGATAAGTCCGAATCGAACCGAGCAATGGTAACCACCAGCACCAAGGAATACACCAGGGCACTTAGGGCAGTGAAAAGATCTTATATAGCCACCTTGGTTGCGTCCGCTGAGTCCCGCCCAGCCGCCCTGTTTAGGATAACCCGCTCCCTACTAAATAAGAGGGAAGCGGGGGAACCCTTGCAGGGCAGAGCTGAGGATTATGCCCAATTCTTAGCAGACAAAATTGCTCGGTTTCGGTCGGACTTGGACTCTATCTCTGCAGTTCCAGCCGAGGCACAAGAGGATGAAGTAGACCACCTCTGGGTTGAGTTTCAGGATGTTGCCCCCGGGGATGTGGACAAGGCCATGAGGGCTGTAAGTGCCTCCACCTGTGTACTGGATCCGTGTCCCTCATGGCTGGTTACTAACAGCAGTGAGGTGACACGAGGCTGGATCCAGGCGGTTGTTACCGCCTCTCTTCGGGAGGGGAACTTCCCCGCCGCGTTAAAAGCGGCGGTGGTGAGACCCCTCCTGAAGAAGCCATCTCTGGATCCAGCTGTTCTTAATAACTATCGCCCAGTCTCCAACCTTCCCTTTCTTGGGAAGGTTGTTGAGAAGGTGGTGGCCTTCCAGCTCCAGCGGTCCTTGGAGGAAGCAAGCTATCTTGACCCCTTCCAGTCAGGCTTCAGACCCGGTTACAGCACAGAAACCGCTTTGGTCGCATTGACCGATGATCTTTGGAGAGCCAGAGATGGAGGACATCCCTCCATCCTGGTTCTCCTTGACCTCTCAGCGGCTTTCGATACCATCGACCATGGTATCCTTCTGCGACGACTGCGGGAGGTGGGAGTGGGAGGCACCGTGTTGCGGTGGTTCTCCTCCTACCTCTCGGACAGGTCGCAGTCGGTGTTAGTGGGGGGGCAGAGATCGACCCCTAGGCCCCTAACATATGGGGTGCCTCAGAGTTCGGTCTTATCCCCCCTACTATTCAACATCTACATGAAACCGCTGGGAGAGATCATCCGCAGGCACGGGATAAGATACCATCAATATGCGGACGATACCCAGTTGTATCTGTCCGCCCCGTGCCAACTCAATGAAGCGGCAGACGTGATGAACCGAGGCCTTGAGGCCGTTATGGACTGGATGAGGGCTAACAAGCTTGTACTCAACCCAGAAAAGACCGAGTGGCTGTTGTGCTTCCCTCCCAAAGATTCGACCAATATTCCATCACTCAGGCTGGGGGGTCAAATTTTACACCCCTCAGAGAGGGTTCGCAACTTGGGAGTCCTCCTGGACCCACAGCTATCCTTTGACCACCACCTGACGGCTGTGACCAGGGGGGCATTTGCCCAGGTTCGCCTGGTGAGCCAGTTGCGACCCTACCTGAATCGGGAGGCTCTCACAACAGTCACTCGGGCCCTTGTGACCTCTAGGCTGGAATACTGCAATGTGCTCTACATGGGGCTGCCCTCGAAGAGCATCCGGCGACTTCAGCTAGTCCAGAACGCGGCCGCGCGAGTGATTGTGGGTGCACCTCGGTTCACCCACATAACACCTATCCTCCGCGAGCTGCGCTGGCTACCTGTCGATCTCCGGGTGCGCTTCAAGGTGCTATTAGTCACCCATAAAGCCCTTCATGGTAGTGGATCTGCGTACTTGAGAGACCGCCTTCTGCCAATTACCTCCCTGCGACCAATTAGATCTCATAGATTGGGCCTCCTCCGAATTCCATCTGCCAGCCAGTGCCGGCTGGCAACTACAAGGAGGAGGGCCTTTTCAGTAGTAGCTCCGACCCTTTGGAACGAGCTCCCCGTGGAGATTCGTACTCTCACCACCGTCCAGGCCTTCCGCATAGCCCTTAAGACCTGGCTAGCCCGTCAGGCCTGGGGACAAGGATAGTTGCCCCTCCCGAATGATGAATGAATGTTGCCTATTATTTTTACTTATGTGTGTCTACGTTATTGTTTGTATTCCCCTTCCTGATTTTATGTGAGCCGCCCTGAGTCCCCTCAGGGAAAAGGGCGGCCTATAAATGTTAATAAACTCTAAACTCTAAACTCTAATGCCTTGGACAGCCAATTAATTGTAAAACAAAAATTACTGGATAGTTTAACATTTCATGAGGGTTGTTTACGCGTAGCATGTTGGGCAAGCCTTATTTGACAAATCATGATTTTTTTAAAAATGATTTGATTGATTTTGATTTGATTTTGTTACATTTATATGCCGCCCTTTTCCCCAAAGGGGACTCAGGGCGGCTCACAATTCAAATCAGGGGAGGGGGGTACAGACAGGAAATAAAAAGACGAAACATAACAATACATAATTTAAAAACACACAGCAGTCATACCATTCGAGGCGGGGGGCAACAGCTCTTTAGCCCCAGGCCTGTCGGAACAGCCAAGTTTTAAGGGCTTTGCAGAAGGCCTGGAGAGTGGTGAGGGTTCGAATCTCCACGGGGAGTTCGTTCCAGAGGGCCGGAGCAGCCACAGAGAAGGCCCTCCTCCGGGTGGTCACCAGTCGGCATTGGCTGGCGGATGGAATTCAGAGGAGGCCTAATCTGTGGGATCTAATCGGTCTATTGGAGGTAATTGGCAGCAGGCGGTCTCTCAATGGCTTAGTACACAGTGTGAACCAGGACAGAGACTCTAAAACCACCATCCTTCCAGCAGCAAAATGTCCTTCTATCGTTGTTATTTCTTTCCCTGTGGTTTCGGTTAGTTTCCCACCTACCTAATTTTGTTTTCGATGCATCCAATCACTCTTTTGTTCCTTTTTTTAAAAAAAAATAGCAATAGCAATAGCCGAGGTGACGCAGTGGTTAGGGTGCAGTACTGCAGGCCACTTCAGCTGACTGCTATCTGCAGTTCGGCGGTTCAAATCTCACCGGCTCAAGGTTGACTCAGCCTTCCATCCTTCCGAGGTGGGTGAAATGAGGAGCCAGACTGTGGGGGCAATATGCTGACTCTGTAAACCGCTTAGAGAGGGCTGAAAGCCCTATGAAGCGGTATATAAGTCTAACTGCTATTGCTTAAAAAAAATGTGATTTGGAATTGTGAGTAGGCTTCTTGGTAATATTATGGCTCCACTCAGACAATACACATGATTAGATTACTAAATAAGGCCCTTTTCTTGGTTTGTACTTACAATCCCTTAAATCATGTTCAGGATTCAGTGCTAATAGAAAGGTAATCAAGGAGAAAACAACTTGCAGCATGCTAGGCTTGTATCTGACCTAAAATAACCTGATAACCAGTGGGTGTTAACTAATGGGCATCAATTAGAGCTACTTTTTCCCACAAATGTTAAGCCATTCCTCAAACTCACTTTGTTTTTTGTTCAGCATTGAACTTGAAAGCAAAAAGATGTTGGTGAATGAGACAGAGATGCATTCACCACTTTGTTTAGTTATCTGCAAGTGAGGACCCAGAGAGACAAATTACAATTACAATGTGGTTGGTTTGATTTGGTCTTACATACCATGTAAATCCAGTCAACTTTCAACTTCAACTTTAATAAGTCACTGTGGTTAAACAAACCACAACTTCCATTTCATTCCCTCACTCTAATAATAATAGCCTGCCTTATTATGTACACTGAATTACTGAGATGAAAAGTGCATTTGCATTTTATGATAGTGAGCCACAGACTTATTGCTCCCTTTTTTCCAATGAAGCCCAGGGAAAAAAAATATCAGAAGTTTTGCTTTTCTTAAACTATGGTTTTGCCTTATCATCTCATCCCAGATAAACTGTAGTTAGTCTTGAGCTGGGATTTGTTGAAATAAACCATGGTAAATAAAAATACCATGTAAATAAAATACCAAATTTAAAAAAAAACACAAATATAACAAAGGCAACAGTAAAAATAATGGGTTTCTGTCGTGATGGACTCTTGTGACGAGCCGATTGACAGATGATGGAAGCAGTTAGCTTCCTCCCATAATTGGGGCTTACCAGGGGTTGTGACACTAAATATAAACCATGGTAAAATGTATACATTGAGAATTCTCTCAGATTAATATCAGATGACATCTTAAGTAATAAATCAAAACTGTAATTTTTTAATTCCTTTGACTGATTGATTGATTGATTGATTGATTGATTTAATAAATTTATAGGCCGCCCAATCCCAAAGGACTCCGGGTGGCTTACAGAAAATAATTTTTTAAAAGTAAAGAGTTAAAAAACAGAGGAAAACAGATTAAAAGAAGCACATCATGCACCCAGTCTAATCGGGGCTGGACCTCGGTCATGAGGTCAACAGCCCCAGGCCTGCCGGAATAGCCAGGTTTTGATAGCCTTTCGGAAGGCCATGAGAGTGGGTAGGGTCCGGATCTCCGGGGGTGGTTCATTCCATAGGGTCGGAGCGGCTACAGAGAAGGCCCTCCCCCGGGGAGCTGCCAGCCGACATTGTCTGGCTGACGGCACCCGGAGAAGGCCCACCCTGTGCGATCTTATCGGCCGTTGGGAGGTGTGCGGCAGAAGACGGTCTCGCAGATATCTGGGTCCTAGCCCATGTAGGCCTTGATGATGTTAGCTAGTTTGGTATTCTATGTTTTTTGTAGGGCTTTGCAACTGGATTCAGGGAGGGAAGAGAACTTAAGATGCAGAAGTGCTTGTCCTCAAATCTAATCCAGGTTTAGGTGGGTCTCAACAGAAGGAATAGGACAGAAATGAGTAAACTACAATGTAACATATAGAGAGAGACTTACTTTAATGTTCCAAAGGAAAATCCTGCATGAGCAGGGGGTTGGACTAGAAGACCTCCAACATCCTTTCTCAGTCTGCTATGCTTATTCTGCATTCTAAAACTCTTATATGTATTATTTATTAGCAAAATGTCCATAATAATGGCTACAGGGGCTGCATACTTGGGAGGAAGATCCTGTGAGTTGCAAGAACATTGTTGGATGTATTTCCTATCCATGTAGACACTGTCTCACTGTGTATTCCACCCACCCACCCACCCATCCTATCCCACCGCAGGGCAGCATTTTGCCTTTCTCAGGGCAAGGAATACATGCTGGCTGTACCTTTCTACAGGAGGAATTTAACCTAGACAGGGACTATGTCTCTCTGCTTACTGGGGACCCCGAAAACTAGGCCAATTTTGTATTTATAGGATCCATGTCTTATTCTTGTCACAAGAAAGTATACTTTGATAAAAACGTAAGGACTAGAATTGCCCTCAATACATGACAGCTAATACTAATACCTCTGGAAGGCACCAAGCTGGGAAAGTACACATGTCCTGTTTTCTTTTTCCCTTTGTGAGGAGTCCTTGCTGCCATCTGAGCTTGATTGTTTTCTTGCAGATGTTTAATTACGAAGCTAAATAGCATCATCAGTCCTAGTAAGTTAACAGTAAGTGGCCTGACCAGTGATGGCTTTCAAATAATTTAGCAACCGGTTCTCTGCCCTAATGATAACCTGGGTAGGTGGGGCTCAGTGGTCATGTGACTGGGTGGGCGTGGCCAACTCAATGTCACTCACATCGATGGGCGCTTCACCTTAGCTGTGACAATGGTAATAAGGGTTAACCGGAGAGGCAGTTTCTGTAAGCAGGGCAATCAAGATGAGGCTAGAAAGAACACCAGAATGTTTCCTTCCTGCCTTCCTTACAGGATTAGCCTGTAAGGAAGGCAGGAAAAAAACAAAATATTTCTTCCAACAACTGGTTCTCCAAACTGCTTAGAAAGTTAACAACTGGTTCTCCCGGATAGGTGCGAACCGGCTGAATCCCACCACTGGGCCTGACCAAAGAACCCTACAAGACAACTCCCGCCCTCACTGAAAGGGCAAGCCAGTAGAATTTAAATTGAGGGCAGACCCCACACCTTACTAGCCTTGATGATGTTAGCTAGTTTGGTATTCTATGTTTACAGCATTGTTTTCCAAACGTTGCTTTGTGGTGTTTATATGATATGATTCGAGATTGTTAACATTATATTACTTGCTGGCCTCTAGAGAAAGAAAAGGGAAATATGTATCAATGTTAATTATCCTTAAGGATTCAATATTACAAGCATAAAACTGGTTGGTTGTTTTCCCCCATCCAAATGTAAAAATAACACTAAAGAACTGCAACTCATATTAAATTATCAAATAGATGCTAATGGTTTCAGTCTTAAGCTAATTACTTACTATTAAAATTGATTGATTGATTGATTGATTGATTGATTTGTTACATTTATATGCCACCCTTTTCCCCGAAGGGGACTCAGGGCGGCTCACAATTCAATCAGGGAAGGGGGTACAGACAGCGGGATAAAAAAGACAAGACATAACAATACAAAATTTAAAAACACACAACAACCATACCATTCGAGAAGGGGGGCAAAAGCTCATTAGCCCCAGGCCTGTCGGAATAGCCAGGTTTTAAGGGCTTTGCGGAAGGCCTGGAGGGTGGTGAGGGTTCAAATCTCCACGGGGAGTTTGTTCCAGAGGGTCGGAGCAGCCACAGAGAAGGCTCTCCTCCGGGTAGTCGCCAGTCGGCATTGGCCGGCGGATGGGATTCGGAGGAGGCCTAATCTGCGGGATCTAATCGGTCTATTGGAGGTCCATTGAAAATCTCCATTGAATTGTTACTCTGTGTTGTGTGTGCGTGTGTGCTTATTATGCTGATAAAAGGGAAAAAAAAGATAAAAGCAAGTTTAAAATTAAAATACTTAATAAGTAACAAAGAAAGGGAAAAATAAAATAAAAATTGTCCTCTTTCTGTAGTCTCCGTCCCATTCTTCATCTGCGAATTCGGCCTCGTTTCTCCAGTGCACCGTGGTTTCTTCTGCAATGACAGTAGCATCAGCTACCCCCTGAAGCATCCTGAGACCATCACCGACACAGTCCTCATTTCGGCAGGCACCCTGATCGCCTTCCTAGCAGTGAGTCAGGAGGGAGGCAAGGGGGAAGGAATGCTAGGCTCATGACTACGGAATCCCCATAGCAGTGGTGGGATTCAGCCGGTTCGCACCTATTCGGGAGAACCGGTTGGTAACTTTCTAAGCAGTTCAGAGAACCGATTGTTGGAAGAAATCTCGTTTTGTTTTTTTCCCACTTTACAGGACTAATCCTGTAAGGAAGGCAGGAAGGAAACATTCTGGTGTTGTTTCTAGACTCATCTTTATTGCCCTGCCTACAGAAACTGCCTCTCCGGTTAACCCTTATTACATTGTCACAGCTAAGACAAAGCGCCCATCGACCTGAGTGACCTTGAGTTGGCCACGCCCACCCAGTCACATGACCACCGAGCCCCACCTACCCAGATGGTCATTAGGGCAGAGAACTGAGGAGCCGAGGTGGCGCAGTGGGTAGAGTGCAGTACTGCAGGCCATTTCAGCTGACTGCTATCTGCAGTTCAGCGGTTCAAATCTCACCGGCTCAAGGTTGACTCAGCCTTCCATCCTTCCGAGGTGGATAAAATGAGGACCCAGATTGTGGGGGCGATATGCTGACTCTATAAACCGCTTAGAGAGTGCTGAAAGCCCTATGAAGCGGTATATAAGTCTAACTGCTATTGCTATTGCTAACCGGTTGTTAAATTATTTGAATCCCACCACTGCCCCATAGCCAAATGATCAAAGAATGAACTGTGTAATTGGACACGTTTCCTTCACCAAGGCCTAAGCGTAATGGCATCTGGAGGGTTTCAAGAAAGATTGGACAGCTATATGTCTGGAAGAGTATAGGGTCTCCTGCTTGAGCAAGAGGTTGGACTGAAAGACGTCCAAGGTCCCTCCCAAACCTATTATTCTATGTTCTCTGATCTAAGGGTCTTTATACCAATGCTCCCTACTTTTTTCATTAAGGATGGGTCCCCCTTTTCCTCTTTCCCACATTATTTAAGAAACATTTATCCTCTCGCTACTCCAAAATTATTTCAGAATTGCTTATAGACCAACCTTCTGTATTCTTTCTTGCAGATCACTGTAGGCGAAATCTTCCACGTGCGTCGTCTGCCCCACAGATCATGCTCCACAATCTCCAATCCTTACGTGTCTGCCCTCTATAAAGAAATTGGGGCCTTCCTTTTTGGCTGCTGCGTGGGCCAGTCCCTCACTAACATGGCGAAAATTGCCGTAGGTCGCCTCCGCCCACATTTTCTGGCTGTCTGCCAACCGAATTTCACGCACATTGTCTGCTCTGCTGGATACCTGGAGGACTATGTATGCACTGGTAGCCGCTCTAAGGAACAGGAGGCCAGGTATGTATTATGACAGCCTCTCGATGCCCAGCCCCGCGATTGGCATATTGACAACGATTCACAGGAAAGTGATGGTGTGTAGATATTTTTTATTCCTGTTATTTCGGTTCCACCACAAAACCGCGCTCGACGAAACCGCGTAGCTGACGTCATCAACAGGGCGACAACAGCGCGGAGACAGAAGCACGCTGTAAACGCTAAACCTAAAATTAACCCCTAAACCTAACCCCCCTAAACCTAATCCTAAACCTAACCCTAAACCTAACCCTTAACCTAACCCTAAACCTAACCCTTAACCTAACCCTAAACCTAACCCTAACCCTAACCCTAAACCTAACCCTAACCCTTAACCTAACCCTAACCCTTAACCTAACCCTAAAGCTAACCCTAAACCTAAACCTAACCCTTAACCTAACCCTAAACCTAACCCTAAACCTAACCCTTAACCTAACCCTAAACCTAACCTAAACCTAATCCTAACCCTTAACCTAATCCTAAACCTAACCCTAACCCTAACCCTTAACCTAACCCTAACCCTAACCCTTAACCTAACCCTAAAGCTAACCCTAAACCTAAACCTAACCCTAAACCTAACCCTAAACCTAACCCTTACCTTAACTTGAATCGGCTTGCTTTCAAAGCGCTATTTAAAGTGCCCTTCTTTCTCCGCGCTCGCTGTTGTCGCCCTGTTGATGACGTCAGCGACGCGGTTTAATCGGGCGCGGTTTAGTCGAGCGTGGTTTTGTCGTGCCACGGTTATTTCACATGCATCGTAGCCGAATTGCTTATGAAAAAGGGCTGAATCTTTGTTTCCTGTTTTCCTTCTGATGCTGCATGCAGCAACTTGCCTTGATCTGGTGGCCTCCAACTAAGTTAGTTTACAACCCAGGCAGTGGGACCGGCTAGCCAGAAAAGATAAGAATTGTGTAAGTCTAGCTCAAAGGTGTGTAAAGTGTGAGCAACTTGCAGGTCCGAAGTACCTTTTAAGTAAGCCCCGGAGCCACCAAAAAGTTCCCCGAGAGAAACAAGAATACCTATTAATGTGTGCAATGGTATGAACTGCAGACCCAAAAGCTTCTAAAAAGCATGGCTATCGGCTACACAAATGTGTCCATGCTTGATCTGCACTCTGAAGGAGAACAAATAGGCTCCAACTTCCAAAGAGCCGAGGTGGCGCAGTGGTTAAATGCAGCACTGCAGGCTACCTCAGTTGACTGCAGTTCAGCAGTTCGGCTGTTCAAATCCCACCAGGCTCAAGGTTGACTCAGCCTTCCATCCTTCCGAGGTGGGTAAAATGAGGACCCGGATTGTTGTTGGGGGCGATGTGCTGACTCTGTAAACCGCTTAGAGAAGGCTGAAAGCCCTATGAAGCGGTATATAAGTCTAACTGCTATTGCTATTGCTACTATTGCAAAGAGATGCCAAGAAGTCATCTAACTGTAGGCATCAGTGCTGGGTATGAACCTGAATTCAACTTATAGCAATAGCAGTAGACTTATATACCGCTTCATAGGCCTTTCAGGCCTCTCTAAGCGGTTTACAGAGAGTCAGCATATTGCCCCCAACAATCTGGGTCCTCATTTTACCCACCTCGGAAGGATGGAAGGCTGAGTCAACCCTGAGCCGGTGAGATTAGAACTGCTGACCTGCTGATCTAGCAGTAGCCTGCAGTGCTGCATTTAACCACTGCGCCACCTTGGCTCTTGAACTTACTCGCTTCTGCCACTCAGGTTGCAGGTTCATCTCTCAAGTTGGAGTAGGTAAGGAGGGTCCCATTAGCTTTTATCATTTTATCAGAGACCATAAGAGGGAAATCTCAAAATTGAGAAAGTGAAGCCAATATATTAGGGTACATAGCAATAGCAATAGCAGTTAGACTTATACACCGCTTCATAGGGCTTTCAGCCCTCTCTAAGCGGTTTACAGAGTCAGCATATCGCCCCCACAGTCTGGGTCCTCATTTTACCTACCTCGGAAGGATGGAAGGCTGAGTCAACCCTGAGCCGGTGAGATTTGAACCGCTGAACTGCAGAACTGCAGTCAGCTGAAGTGGCCTGCAGTGCTGCATTTAACCACTGCGCCACCTCGGCTCTTTACATCTCTAAACCAAAGAAAGAAAACAATTTTGGTGTAATAAATAGGAGGTTTTTTTTTTTTAAAAAAAAAAAAGCTTGCTCACAAGGAACATTAGAAGTGAAATATAAGAGAAGCACCCACTTTCTTGCCCCAATGGCAAGTTTTGTTCAATCAGACTACTGAATTGAATGGGCAATCCCAAGGAGTGGCGAAATGTTTGCCCGTGCCCATGGAGAAGGATGTAAGTGGTATATCCTTTGCAAGAGACACAAATCCAAGCGAATAGATAGAAAAAAACCTTGGATTTCCCATTCTGCCATACTCACCCCTACATGCTCCTCCCAGCGGGTTATAAGGCAATTCTTATGACATCCAAAGCTTGCATTATCTTTTGGGGGGTAGGAAATCTCTTTTTTTCCCCCTTTGTTTTACCATTATACGTTTCTCCTGACATTCAGCCGACTCCTCTGTCATTTCCATTCATCTCTTCTGGTTCTTTCTGACGAAACACACTCCAGCAAATGTGTTTCATGTAAGATCTGAAGAGTATCTGGACTGGGGAGATACAGGTTGGAACTATCAGGTGCTCCTTCGTTTAATAATCAGGAAAGAAACCACTCAACTCCATGCTTAGAATTAAGTGTACTTTTACTAATTACAAACTATAGCAATAGCAATAGCAGTTAGACTTATATACCGCTTCATAGGGCTTTCAGCCCTCTGTAAGCGGTTTACAGAAGTCAGCATATCGCCCCCAACAACAATCTGGGTCCTCATTTTACCCACCTCGGAAGGATGGAAGGCTGAGTCAACCCTGAGCCGGTGAGATTTGAACAGCCGAACTGCAGAACTGCAGTCAGCTGAAGTAGCCTGCAGTGCTGCATTTAACCACTGCGCCACCTCGGCTTATTACGATGAGTATCAAAGCAAAGCTGAGTCTGAGTAAATTGGCGCGGAAGCAATGGATATCATGTATAGGTCAATCCCCTCCCCTTGGCACCCCATTTTATAGTCCAATAATATTTCACCCAACTGTCAGGTGGGAGATGTCTTCAAAAAGCATCATCAGGGTGGAATAATAGCAATAGCAATAGCAGTTAGACTTATATACGGTTTACAGAGTCAGCACATTGCCCCCAACAACAATCCGGGTCCTCATTTTACCCACCTCGGAAGGATGGAAGGCTGAGTCAACCCTGAGCCGGTGAGATTTGAACCGCTGAACTAGCAGTCAGCTGAAATAGCCTGCAGTACTGTACTCTACCCACTGCGCCACCTCGGCTCTATAATGCTGGACGATTGGCCTTGGCGGGAAACTCCCCTCTTCCACATGCGCGGATAGATAGTCAGGGCAGCTCCTAATAACAATCCTCCAGCACATAATGATTCCCCTCCCAAATACCATGCCCCCCTTCCCCGTTTCAATGGCAGCCGAAAAGCAGCAGCGAAGCAGAGGCTGACATCAACGCGATGAGCAGTTAACCCAGCCAGAACTAGAGGGAATGGTGGGGAGGTTTGTGCAGTTCAGTCTGTCGTTATCCCAGCCTCAAAAGGAAGAATGGGATCAGATTTCATTTTAGAACAAACGAAAACACATGCAGAATCTGTTTTCTGCCTGCAGCTTACCTATCTCCCAACTTTCCTGTTCTATCCCTATCTGGCTTTGTCTTTGATTTGAATAGGTCTACTGTCAGCTTAATCATGATGGTAGTCGAGGAGACTGAATGCTTTAAAAAAAACAACAGGAAGGACTGATAAATAAAATAGACTGAGGGAGACTTCTGTTAGAGAACAATGCATTTATTGTATTGCAGTCTTATTATTAGCTTGACCCAAAAGCTACAGTCAAAACTGACCTCAGCCTTCACTGGGTATCAAACCTTTCAAGGCTGACAAACTCAAGAATCCCTTGGATTTCTGGGGGGGGGAAAACTTTATTGCTAGAGGGGTAATGTATCAAATTCTCAGAGGTCTATCAAATCCCTTCTCTAGATCAACTTAAACCTAGCGTAATTAAGATGGAATTACTCTGAGGATCTCCTTCTCATATTTCCCCTTTTCTCTGTATGTTCCCAGGGACTGTTAGACCTTCCAACACATTAAAACTATCCTATCTGGACTACAGAAATCTGGATAGCCACTAGATGGCAGCCAAGGGAGCTTTCTGAAGTCTTTGTTGTGTAATCAAATAATCTTTTTTTCTGTATAATCAAATTAATCTGTTCTCCAAGCTTTCAGCCCAATGAAAATTTATGGGCATGTAAGTCTCCTTAAAATAATGGATTTTAATGAAATAGTTAACTACGTTGAGTCCTGGGGTACTTATGATTAATGTTGGTGGGATTGGAGCCTTTCAGGATAGCCATCAAAACCATGAAAAGGATATCAGAAGAAAATGGTTTAGTGTAGTCAAAGTAAGGTTATGTAATGATCAAATGTCATTTGTGGCTGGAGCCAGTATGCCAAACTAAGCAGTACATATTATCTTCAGAGAAATATCTTATTTTCTCTTCCAGAAAATCCTTTTACTCTGGCCATGCCTCCTTTGCCATGTATACCACGATGTACTTAGTGGTAAGTTCCCCTCTTCAGGTTCATAGACGTGGTGTTTGGGAAGAGGGCAGATCATCGCCACACTGCATGAACCACAGGGGCAGTGGTGGGTTTCAAAAATTGTTCGAACCTACTCTGTGGGTGTGGCCTCCTTTGTGGGAGTGGCTTGCCGCCCATGTGACCAGGTGGGAGTGGCTTGCCGCCCATGTGACTGGATATGAAGATGCCGACGACACTTGTCAGAACCACCTTGAATTACCCCACACACAGCCCTGGCAGGCATAAGAATAGGATGCAAACTTGTTTTTGAAAAGGCACCTTTGGTTTGCGTTAAAACAACGTCAACACACGCAATGTTCTGATTGCACCACAAACGCAGTAGTCATCCTTCCCTTTCGCAGAGGCCCTGAGTTTTATAAATAGGAGCATGATAGTGTAGAATAATCATATCCAAGGACCAGTGGTGGGTTTCAAAAAATGTTTGGAACCTGTTCTGTAGGTTTCGCCTGCTTTCCGGGTCCACTGGTGGAACCTCTTCTAACCGGTTTGGTAGATTTGACCAACCGGTTCTACCGAATAGGTGCGAACTGGTAGGAACCCACCTCTGCACAGGGGGGGGGGAGTGTTACCCTATGTGGTAACTGCTTAAGCATAATCCAGTGGAGGAACAGCCTTGTGACACAGGTGCAAGGTGTTTCTCTTCAAAATTATTAATTAAAACAAACACCCTCAAGGTTTAAACTGGTGTGCAAAATGCAGTTGGAAGATATATCACATGAAGAGAGTTTGCTTTATGGGGTAATCTCCACAGAGATTATAGTTTCGTTTTTGCCTATGTGAATGGCAGCCTTCATAGCAACACAACCTTTCTAGATAGCAGAAAATTCTAGAGACTAGCTGGAAAAGAATGTTTGGTGCTGAGTTAGCAGGCATCCTGAAGTGTATTTTTGCCTGGACTCTTCTTGCTTCAGATTCTGATTTTAGTTTCTGAACTTTCACCGTCTAAATACATTGAAAGCGTATTTTCATTCCTCTTCCAGAGCAGGGAGATAGGTATTCTATGCTTTTTTAAAAAAATAATTGTTATTTTTTAAAAAAATAACACAGAATAAAAATTAACAAGAACTAATACTTAGAATGAAGGAGAAATGAAAGAAGAAAAGAGCAGAAACAATGGTGCAGTAATCAAAGGAAAGGAAAAATAGAATTATAAAGAATGAAGAATACAAAACATAGAATAACCTATTACTCCGTGTTTACAGCATTATTTACATTTTTGTATATTATTTTTATTCTAATCTTCAATACCATATAACATTTTTTCCTATTTCCCATAAATAAAGGGTACCCAATCATCATTAAATTTAGACATTTAAATCTAAAGCAGTCAGTTTGGGCATCTCAGCAAATTCCATCATCTTCACCATCCATTCCTTCATTGTTGGTAAAATCGAACCTTTCCTCCTTTATGCATATAATAATCTTGTTTCCATCATCATATATAAAACAACGTTCCAATTTTTTTTCCAGCTGCTTATCCTTCTATGCCAAAATAAAGGTTCCACCACAAAACCGCGGTCGACTAAAGCGCGTGTGACTAAAGCGCGGTGACAAAACCGTGCCGTCAAAACCGCGCGACAACAGCACGCCGACAACAGCACGCCGACAGAAGCGCGCTGTAACATAACCCTAAACCTAACCCTAAACCTAACCCTAAACCTAACCCTAAACCTAACCCTAACCCTAAACCTAACCCTAAACCTTACCTTAAGTTAAATCGCGCTTCTGTCGGCACGCTGTTGTCAGCGCGCTTTTGACATCGCGGTTTTAGCACCGCAGTGTTGTCGGCGCGCTTTTGACGTTCGCGGTTATGTCGTGCCACGAAAATAAAAGCCTCTGGCTTTAATTGTATATGAGCCTTTAAAATCTTCTGTATTATTAGGTCTAATTGAGTCCAAAATCTTAGCCATTCACCAAGCATGATAAAATGTCCCTCTTGTTAATTACATTTCCAGCATAAGTTTAAAGACCTTGGAGATGGGTTTTCTAGAGCAAGGGTTCCCAACCCCCCCAGTCCATGGATCGGGACTGGTCCGCAGCCCATTGGGAACCAAATTGCACAAGCTGTGGGTGAGCCCACAAAGCTCCCATTTGTGCAAGCAGCAGTCACATATGCAAAACCATCCCCTCTCCCAGTGGTGGGTTTCAAAAAAATTTGGAACATCTTCGGTAGGTGTGGCCTGCTTTGTGGGAGTGACTTTCTGGCCATGTGACTCTGTGGGAGTGGCTTGCTGGTCATGTGACCAGGTGGGAGTGGCTTGCCAGCCATGTGACTGGGTGGGCCTGGCCAACTTGTAAAATGTTGTGAAACTCACTTAACAACGCTCTTGCTTAGCAACCAAAATGTTGGCTCAGAAACTCTGGCATTTGAAGCACGCAAGTCTTAAAGCTGTCAAGTTACAAGACCCTTGCACCCCTAACCCTTTAGGAAAAAAAAAACTCCAGGGGAGTTCAAACTTGACAGCTTTAAGACTTGTGGACTTCAACTCCCAGAATTCCTCCTCCAGTCACGTTGGCTCAGGAACTCTGGCATTTGAACCACACAAGTCTTAAATCTGTCAAGTTACAAGACCCTTGCACCCCTAACCCTTTAGAAAAAAAACCCCAGGGGTGTTCAAACTTGAGAGCTTTAAGACTTGTGGACTTCAACTCCCAGAATTCCTCCCCTCGCTCTTCATCTTGATGATGTGCGGACGGGCAGGGGGAGGGAGCTGGAACCGGTTCTAAACGGCACTGTAGATTTGTGGAACCTCTTCTATAGAAGTGGTTAGAACTGGCAGGAACCCACCCCTGTCCTCTCCCCTGCAGACCACTGCTGTGCTGCCGGTCTGTGCAGCTGGAAAGATTGGGGTTCTAGATGACCATTGAGCCTTTGTCTTGAGGCAGGTCTTTCCACAAACTTCCTTGATTTTAACATTCATCGTCTCCTCCCAAAAAAACTTTGGAATTGAAATTTGGATGGACAGCTGGGCCTGCAGAACTTAATATTCCTCCCGAATTGCCATTTCCATTATGGAGAAATGATTTATTAATGATTTATTGCATGAATTTGCACTATAAATGGAGAAGGGGGTTAAACATAATACGAAACAAAATAGCGGTACTATAGATTTATTTGAGTTTGGCCCCATTTAAGGGAGCCCAGCCAATTGTAGTGGATTCATCTTCAAGTTGAAATGCAAGTTGTTTGTGGAAATTGCAGAGCAGTGGTGGGTTTCAAAAATTTTTGGAACCTCTTCTGTAGGTGTGGCCTGCTTTCTGGGTCCACTGGTGGAACCTCTTCTAACCGGTTCGGTAGATTTGACGAACCGGTTCTACTGAATAGGTGCAAACTGGTAGGAACCCACCTCTGTTGCAGAGGAAATGGAACAGATAGCAATAGCAGTTAGACTTATATACCGCTTCATAGGGCTTTCAGCCCTCTCTAAGCGGTTTACAGAGTCAGCATATCGCCCCCACCAATCTGGGTCCTCATTTCACCCACCTTGGAAGGATGGAAGGCTGAGTCGACCTTGAGCCGGCGAGATTTGAACCGCCGAACTGCAGATAGCAGTCAGCTGAAGTGGCCTGCAGTACTGCACCCTAACCACTGCGCCACCTCGCCAGCCTGAGGAGACCTTTTTCTGAAACTGAGAAAGGGCCTCTCTCCTCACAAAGAAACGGATTCGGATTCTAAAGCCCTTCATCCGGAGTGAGTGTCAAAGAGGGATGCCCCGTCTCTGATATTGAAAAAGAGTCTTCCCAATAGGTCCAGCATACAGAGATTTTCTGAAATCTGTTACTGTCACTGTTGTTCATCCTAAGCAGAGGATCTACAAAGTGGAGCACACTTTACACAGGATGTAAGAAAGAGGGCAATTGAGCACAAGCACCTACTACTCTCTCTCCATTCCACCTCCCATCAGAGGTGGGTTACTGCTCTTTCGGCCCAGATCAGCCAAGCCGGTAGTAGTGACTGCGGGAGATTCCGCCCACCTGCCTGGACACTTCTGGGCATGTGCAGAAGCATCATGCGCATGCACGAGGGCGCCCAAACCGGTAGTAAAAAGATTAGCAGCCCACCTCTGCCTCACATCTGTGTTGCTCTCCATGCATAAAAGACATGGAGTTATGAACAACTAATTTCCAATGCAATATGAAATCTGGAAAAAAAATTCAATCCTGCCTAAATTGTCTAACTTTGTTTCAAAAAAAAAGAATGTTGCCATTAAATCGTTTTTGCAGCTGGAAAATATAAAAGCAAAAAGGGTTAAAGCTATTGCTCT
The DNA here is from genome assembly GCF_009769535.1 of Thamnophis elegans. Taxonomy (NCBI): domain Eukaryota; kingdom Metazoa; phylum Chordata; class Lepidosauria; order Squamata; family Natricidae; genus Thamnophis; species Thamnophis elegans. Next base: position 3,519,856 of record NC_045542.1, read on the forward strand.
CATCCCTGTTTTCCTTTCTCATAATTGAAAGGTTTCTAATTGCCCCGCATAAGGCATCAATTCAGAGGTGGGTTCCTACCAGTTCGCACCTATTCGGTAGAACCGGTTCGTCAAATCTACCGAACCGGTTAGAAGAGGTTTCACCAGTGGACCCGGAAAGCAGGCCACACCTACAGAAGAGGTTCCACCATTGCCACACACACACACACACAGAGAGAAAGAGAAAGAAAGAAAGAAATAAAAGAAAAAAGAAAGAAAAAGTGAGAGAGAGATGAAAGAAAAAAAGGAGAAAGGGACAGAAAGACAAAAGGAAGGAGAGAGAGAGAGAGAGAGAACACATGGCCGGCAAGCCACTCCCACCAGGTCACATGGCCGGCAAGCCACTCCTACAAAGGAGGCCACACCCACAAAGTAGGTTCGAAAAAATTTTGAAACCCACCACACACACACACACACAAACACAGAGAGACTCACACAGAGAGAGAAAGAGAAAGAAAGAAAAAAAGAAAGAAAAAGTGAGAGAGAGATGAAAGAAAAAAAGGAAAAAGGGATAGAGAGACAAAAGGAAGGGGGGAGAGAGAGAGAGAGAGAGAGAGAAAAGACATGGCCGGCAAGCCACTCCCACCAGGTCACATGGCTGGCAAGCCACTCCCACAAAGGAGGCCACACCCACAAAGTAGGTTCGAAATTTTTTTGAAACCCACCACTGCATCAATTGGTTAATCTATTGTGCTAAGCAAGAAAGCTCCATTTATTAGCGTTTCCATGCTGAATCTATCCAGCCCCTTCTTTTAATCCTCCAATTTCTCTGGAGTATTGCTCTTGAGATTCCTGGATCATTGTCATTGCTTCTGCCAGAGTTGCAGATTTAAACAGATTGGGGGGGGGGGGACTCTATGTAAGCTTCTCTTTGCTTTATACTCTGTTTCCGCTGCTTGTTTCCCAGTTCTACCTGCAGGCCCGATTCACCTGGCGAGGCGCTCGGCTGCTACGCCCACTGGTCCAGTTTGTGCTACTGATGCTAGCCCTGTACACGGGCCTGACTCGCATTTCAGACTATCGGCACCACCCATCTGATGTGATTGTGGGACTGCTACAAGGAGCACTTGTAGCCTATTGGGTGGTAAGTTACAATCTGTGTTTGTCACTCTGCCTGACCCTCTTTTGCCTCTCGAGAGTGAGAAGGAATTAGTTGATTAATATGTGACTTCAGTACCTGGGAAAAATCCTAGAAAATATAATCAAGCAGCAGATTTGCAACAGTGGTGGGATTCAGCCGGTTCGCACCTATTCGGGGGAACCAGTTGGTAACTTTCTAAGCAGTTCGGAGAACTGGTTTTGGGAAGAAATCTTTTGTTTTTTTCCCACTTTACAGGGCTAATCCTGTAAGGAAGGCAGGAAGGAAACATTCTGGAGTTGTTTCTAGCTTAATCTTTATTGCCCTGCTTACAGAAACTGCCTCTCCAGTTAACCCTTATTACCATTGTAACAACCAAGGCGAAGTGCCCATCAACCTGAGTGACATTGACTTGGCCACGCCCACATGATCACATGACCACCGAGCCCTGCCTACCCAGCTGGTCACTAGGCCAGAGAACCGGTTGGTAAATTATTTGAATCCCACCACTGATTTGCAAGCACCTAGAAACGAGCAAAGCTATTACGAGAAGCCAACAGGAGTGTGTTAAAACAGATTACACCAGAAAAAAAACTATTGCCCTCTTTGACAAAGTGATTAAATTAGTGGATCTGGGAATAATGTGAACATAGTTTACCTAGACTTTATTAAGGTATTTGGCAAAGTAGACCACAACTTACTCCTTGGTAAGGTAGAAAAATGTGGAATAGACACCATCGCCATCGGATGGATTTGCAAATGGTTGACCGAGGCTAAACTGTATGATGAACAGTTGCAGGAACTAAATATGTGTAGTCTAACAAAAGAAGGATTAGAAATAACACGATAGCAGTCTTCCAATATTTGAGGGGCGGTCATAGAGAGGAGAGGGATAACCTATTCTCCAAACACCTCAGGGATAGGACAAGAAGTAATCGGTGAAAGGTTATGTAAGAGAGATGCGCTCTACATGGGGCTACCCCTGAAAAGCGTTCGGAGACTACAGCTAGTTCAGAATGTAGCCGCGCGAGCAATATTGGGTGTATCGAGATACACCCATATTACACCTATCCTCCGCGAGCTGCACTGGCTGCCAATTGGTCTCCGAACGCAATTCAAGGTGTTGGCCATTACCTTTAAAGCCTTACATGGCTCAGGACCAGCGTATTTGCGAGACCGCCTACTGCCACATACCTTCCAATGGCCGATAAGATCCCACAGGGTGGGCCTCCTTCGGATGCCGTCAACCGGACAGTGTCGGCTGGCAGGCCCCCGGAGGAGGGCCTTCTCTGTGGCTGCTCCGACCCTGTGGAATCAGCTGCCCCCAGAGGTCCGGACCTCACCCACCCTCGTGGCCTTCAGAAAAGCTGTTAAAACCTGGCTGTTCCAGCAGGCCTGGGGCTGTTGACCTTATTATGTAGGGTCCAGCCCCACTCTGAACGTATGTGTGTTGGAGAATTTTTAAATCTTTATTTTTATTTTGTTTATTTTTTTTTCTTTTCTTGTTTTGTGTAAGCCGCCCGGAGTCTTCCGGGATTGGGCGGCCTATAAATTTAATCAATTCAATTCAACCTAAAACTAAGGAGAAATTTCCTGACAGTGAGAACAATCACTCAATGGAATGACTTGTCACCAGAGGTTGTAGGTGTTCCTTGATTGGAGGTTTTCAAAAAGATGTTTGACAACCATTTGTCCAGAATGCTATAGAGTTGCGACGTGCCACAGGTGGCACACGGAGCCATATCTGCTGGCACATGAGCTGTCAACTCCAGCACTCATGTGCCCGTTGGCAACCTGATTTTTGGCCTTCTGGAGGGCCCAGGGAGGCCATTTCCACCCTCCCCGGGCTTCAGGAAAGCCTCCAGAGTGTTGGAAGGGTGAAAAACAGGCCCAACGGTCCAACCGGAAGTTTGTAAACGATCCATTTCCAGCTTCCGGAGGGTCGCCAGGGGACCAGCTTCAGGAAAGCCTCTGTAGCCTGGGTAGGATGAAAACTCTCCCCCACTGCATGGAGAGAAGGTCGTGCGTGTGTGCGCAGAGGGTCGCGCAGGCATTCTCAGGTGGGCGGGGTGCATTGTGGGTGTGGGCACACACATGCATGCTACCTCGCGTGCACGCACAATTTTGGCACGCATTTACAAAAAGCTTCTCCATCATTGGTATAGTGTCTCCTGCTCAAGTGGAGGGTTGGGCTAGAAGACCTCCACGGCCTCTTCCAACCCTGTTATTCTTATGTTTTTTTTTTCTTCCCCCTCTCTGTAAGCCGCCCGGATTCCTCTGGGATTGGGCAGCCTATAAAGAAAATTAAACTTGAAACTTGAAACATGTTCTTGCTGTCATGCAGGAGGAGAATGATCTAAAATGAATTAAAGTGTGTCCTCTAGAAAGTCCTGTTTATTAGTATTTCTTTCATCTTATAGCTCTCAGACTTCCCCGTCGAGCATGAGTCTTTGGGGAGCTGAATTTCATTTGTGTGGTGGAAACCAATCCAACTCTAAAAGGCTGGTTGACCCATTCCTCCCTTGACATAAACTCTGGGCTTGTTTGCCCAACATTTTTAATGGAGGTGGGGGCTGCGGGGAAGCATGTCTTAGACACACAGCTAAGTCTAATCAACATTGGATTTAAGAGATTTAGTTTTTAAGCATTTGTTGGGTCTTATGTCAGCTTTGATAATCCATACTGAGGGCTGCTGAGAGGCCTCTGATTTGGCTGTTGAAACAAATTGTAAAATAGTCCCCCCCCCTCATCCTAAAGGGGGATTTCTGTAGGAATGGTGTATTATATTTCACACGCAAACCAAAGTTTTGAGTCAAACAATGTTCACAATCAAACAAAAGAAAGCGACATTGTTCCGGCCACTTTTGCAGCAACTGTGATGATGGCGAAAATTGGTCATTCCTATTTGACTAAATAGTGTTGACTGTCCCACTGGAAAAGAAGTGCCCAGGTGAGCCTTCTTGGGCAGTAGGGGCCCTGTATGGTGATGATACTTAAGAACAACTCCCCTTAACTTCAACTGGGGCAGTGGTGGGATTCAGCCAGCTCGCACCTATTCGGGAGAACCGGTTTTTTAACTTTCTAAGCAGTTCAGCGAAGAAATCTCCTTTTGTTTTTTTCCCACTTTACAGGGCTAATCCTGTAAGGAAGGCAGGAAGGAAACATTCTGGTGTTGTTTCTAGCCTCATCTTTATTGATCTGCTTACAATAACTGCCTCTCCGGTTAACCCTTGTGACACTGTAACAGCTAAGGCGAAGCTCCCATCAACCTGAGTGACGTTGAGCTGGCCACGCCCACAGTCACGTGACCACCGGGCCACGCCTACCCAGCTGGTCATTAGGACAGAGAACCGGTTGTTAAATTATTTGAATCCCACCACTGAACTGGGGCTATTGCCAAAATAAAGCAGGAGATAAGGGCTTCCCTTCGGAAGCTAAAATAGCAATAGCAATAGCAGTTAGACTTATATACCGCTTCATAGGGCTTTCAGCCCTCTCTAAGCGGTTTACAGAGTCAGCATATCGCCCCCACAGTCTGGGTCCTCATTTTACCCACCTCCGAAGGATGGAAGGCTGAGTCAACCCTGAGCCGGTGAGATTTGAACAGCTGAACTGCAGATAACAGTCAGCTGAAGTGGCTGCAGTACAGCACTCTAACCACTGCACCACCTCGGCTCTCTAAAAGAAGACAGGGTGGGTCAGGACAAGAAACCAGCAAATAATAGGCCATTATGGTTTTGGTATAATGGGAGGTATAGCCAGTGGCAGCTTAAGGCTCACTAAGGTGTCCTAATCACTGACAAATCTTGGTGTCCCCCTCCTTTGTACACACTGTACAAATCTTCATTGGTTTTTTTCTTCTTTCTCAACTTTGTGATGCTCCCTTTGGCCTGGTGCCCTAAGCATGTGCTAAATCTGCTTAATGGTTAATAAACCACTGGGTACACAGCCCAGCTAATCTGAACGTGAACAGATGGGGAAAGCTGATCTCTAACCTCTATTGTTTTATGCTCTCCTGTGGAAAGACTGGCTTTACTTATTTTAATTCTATACTAAATTCTATGCTGTTCCTAATTCTTTTCAATCCAAACTAAAATGAAATTTTTGCAGATTTGTACAAGTTAAGTAAGTGTCGTAATTTCCTTTTTTAATTCTTTTCAATCCAAACTAAAATGAAATTTTTGCAGATTTGTACAAGTTAAGTAAGTGTCGTAATTTCCTTTTTAAAATTCTTTTCAATCCAAACTAAAATGAAATTTTTGCAGATTTGTACAAGTTAAGTAAGTGTCGTAATTTCCTTTTTTAATTCTTTTCAATCCAAACTAAAATGAAATTTTTGCGGATTTGTACGAGTTAAGTAAGTGTCGTAATTTCCTTTTTTTTTTTTTTTGCATGTTCTATTTTTCTAGAGAATCCAAGTGTTCTAGGATATTAGACTAAGATCAGAAACCCAGGATTAACTCTCTATTTGTCTATGAAGCTTATCTGGAAGAATTGGGGGCCAATCCTTCCCCCCCCACCCCATCCTAATTCATCTTCCAGTGTTCTTGGAGGCATGCATTTGGTGGAAGAAAAACATATAAGAAAATCTGCCTCCACGATAAAATAGAGGAGAACAGCATATTAGTGGCAATAAAAACAATATTGAAAATAGAGATCCAAGATATTAATCTTTCTTTAATATTTTTCATATTTTATATATATATATATATAAATATATATATATATATGGATGGATGTGTGTGTATCTATATCTGTCTGTCTGTTGTCTGTCTGTCTGTCTGTCTGTCTATCTATCTATCTATCTATCTATCTATCTATCATCTACCACCTATCTATATCTCTATATTTCTATTTTTTTATCTATCATCTATGATTTCTATCTATCTATCTATCTATCTATCTATCTATCTATCTATCTATCTATCTATCTATCATCTATCTATCTATCATCTATCTATCATCTACCACCTATCTATATCTCTATATTTCTATTTTTTTATCTATCATCTATGATTTCTATCTATCTATCTATCTATCTATCTATCTATCATCTATCTATCTATCATCTATCTATCATCTACCACCTATCTATATCTCTATATTTCTATTTTTTATCTATCATCTATGATTTCTATCTATCTATCTATCTATCTATCATCTATCTATCTATCATCTATCTATCATCTACCACCTATCTATATCTCTATATTTCTATTTTTTATCTATCATCTATGATTTCTATCTATCTATCTATCTATCTATCTATCTATCTATCTATCTATCTATCATCTACCACCTATCTATATCTCTATATTTCTATTTTTTTATCTATCATCTATGATTTCTATCTATCTATCTATCATCTATCTATCATCTACCACCTATCTATATCTCTATATTTCTATTTTTTATCTATCATCTATGATTTCTATCTATCTATCTATCTATCTATCTATCTATCTATCTATCTATCTATCTATCATCTATCTATCATCTACCACCTATCTATATCTATATTTCTATTTTTTTATCTATCATCTATGATTTCTATCTATCTACCTATCTACCTATCTATCTATCTATCTATCTATCTATCTATCTATCTATCTATCTACCTACCTACCTACCTACCTACCTACCTACCTACCTACCTACCTACCTACCTACCTACCTACCTATCTATCTATCTATCTATCTATCTATCTATCTATCTATCTATCTATCTATTTTCAAGCATAAATCTGGAGCGCCTTGAGCATTTTCAACCGAACTTGGTATACAGATGACACTCTCTAGAAACAAATACTGAGTGGGGGGGAGACATCCCTGGGATGGGGTGGGGGGTGGGGGGTGTTGCAGAATACCTCTGGAACACCTTGAGCAATTTTAACCAAACCTGATACACAGATGACTTACCCTCTGAAAACAAGTATTGGGGGAGGTAAGACAACCCTGGTGTGTGTGTGTGTGTGCGTGTGTCTTTGTGTGTGTGTTCCAGCATAACTCTGGAGTGCCAATTGTAGACAGGGCAGGAAAGAGGAGCACATGGGAGAGGGAAGGAAGAGAGCAGGGATAATGGGCATGGGAGTAGGGGGAAGAAAGGCCACTCTCAATGGCTCCCTGTCAGACAAACGCTTCGGGGCAAAGTGCCAGGATTGTAAATGGGGTGGGAGAGAGGAGCACATGGGAGGGGAAGGGAGAGGGCAGGGATGATGGGCATGGGAGTAGGGGGAAGGAAAGTCCTTCTCAATGGCTCCCTGTCAGACAAACGCTTCAATGTCTATAAATACCCGGGCAATGCCGGGTTATCAGCTGGTGCCTTATATAAATAAATGGTGCAACCACGCCTAGAATATCTGGGAAGTTCAGAGAAGGGCGCCTAAAATGATTAAGGGGATGGAGCAGCTTCCCTACGAGCAAAGATTGCAAGTATTTGTGGTTTTTTTAATCTAGAAAGGAAGGAACTAGGAGGGGACATGATTGGAGTTTAAAAGATTATGCATGGTTTGGAAAAAGAGGACAAAGAGGTTTCCCCATACTAGAATGAGACGTCACCCAATTAAACTGAACCCTGAAAGATTTGTGGCAGACAAATGCAGGGGGAATTACATTACATGTATTGAAACTTTGATATTCATACTGCAAGATGGGGTGCTGACTACCAGTTTGGCTAGCTTCAAAAAAAGGGTTGGACCAGTTTATGGGGATCAGTGGCTATTAGGCTCCAAAGCTGTGAGGTTGCCTCTCAAGTCCATCTGCTGGGAGACTCGTGGGCTTTTTTCTGCAGGTGATTGGCTGCTGTGAGAAAAGGCTGCTTATGCTCTTACCAGTGGTGGGTTTCAAAAATTGTTCGAACCTACTCTGTGGGTGTGGCCTCCTTTGTGGGAGTGGCTTGCCACCCATGTGACCGGATGGGAGTGGCTTGCCACCTGTGTGACCGGATATGAAGATGCCGACGGACACTTGTCAGAACCACCTTAAATTACCCACACACAGCACTGGCATGCATAAGAATATGATGTAAACTTGTTTTTTAAAAGGCATCTTTGGTTTGCGTTAAAACAACTTCAACACACGCATTGTTCTGATTGCACCACAAACGCAGTAGTCATCCTTACCTTTCACAGAGGCACTGAGTTTTATAAATAGGAGCATGATAGTGTAGAATAATCATATCCAAGGACCAGGGGTGGGTTTCAAAAAAATTTGGAAGCTCTTCTGTAGGTGTGGCCTGCTTTCCGGGTCCACTGGTGGAACCTCTTCTATAACCGGTTCGGTAGATTTGACGAACCAGTTCTACCAAATAGGTGCGAACTGGTAGGAACCCACCTCTGGCTCTTACGTACACAAACCTATTTGATCAAGCGAGCTTGAAATCGTCTCAGGTAAGGCTAGTGGTATTTGGGTTACAAATTTATCTGGATGACCACAAAACCTATCGCAAAGATTCTCAGAGATTTCTAAGCTTTTCCTGCCATCTTAATAGTTGCTGGATGTTTGCAGCCCAGATATGGAAACTCCTAATTTGCAGTTGAGATGATTCCTCAACCAATTGCTGCTCATGTGTTAGTTCTGCTCTGATTTGGAAAGCCCACAAGGACGCTTCTGGTTAGCTAATAAATACTTGTGCGCACTAAATACATAATTGCATGCTGATTGGGCAACTATCTAGTACAGCAAAGGCTCGTCCGGTTTGGTATCCTGTTTCAAAGGTCAGACATCTGTCTGGTGTTTCTAGACACTCACAAGCTCAACTCAAAGGCCACTGACCTATGTTCCCCCTTTGCCCACCAGTGGATTCTC